>NW_016165014.1:3979-29183 GCF_001687245.7 Rhagoletis zephyria | reverse complement strand
GGTTAAAATATCCCACTCCTATTATTTTGTGGACAACTGTATGTATGTACCTACGAGTATGTGTGTGTTTTTGGCTGTTTTGACTTAGCTTCATGCCGGTTATTCGAATCCAACGAAACCGGCTTTCTTGATACTCGTAAATCATGCTTTTGTCCAGGGGCGCAGTGCATCACTGAATTATTTGGTGGTTCGGCATTTGTTTATCTTTTTGTCTTTGTTGGTGTACTGCAAATGCATTGTACGAGCATGAAGAATGTGTGACAAGACGACAACAACAACATTATTGGTATCCAACCCAATGTAGACTCAATGGAAATATGTATGTACTCACTCGATGGCAGGAAGAGTGTGTATTCGTGGCGAGTGGCGGCAAAATTTTTCAGCAGCGATCAAAACAAAATGGTAATGACCTGCAATGCCGCATTAGCTTTGGTTTTGGGTGAGGTTGTTGGCTTTATGGGCATAGTATGCACTTTGTTTTTATTGCGCATGAAATGAATGATGCGATAAGTTGGGAGCCTTTACCTGCGGAATAAAAATTGCGATGAACTTCTTACTTAAGAGCAACTTCTTTTGTTTTACTAATTTTTCGTGGTTAGGTTGTAAGCTTCTTCTTCTTCTTCATTGGCGCTGTAACCACATACTCGATTTTGGCCGAGTCGAAAACAGCATGCCAATCGTTTGTCTTCGGTGCCAACTGACGCCAAGTGAAGCCAAGTCCTTCTCCACCTGGTTTTTCCAACGCAAAGGAGGCTTTTCTCTTCCTCTGCTACTAGCATCGCGACCCATGGTGAATAATTTCAGAGCTGGAGCGCTGCTTTCCAGTCCATCGCCAACGCGTAAAGGCCCGTAAATCTTTCGAAGAATCTTCCTCTCGAAAACTCCAATAGCCGCGCCATAAACCAGCACAGGCATGATGAGTGACTTATAGAGTGTGATCTTTCTACGACGAGAGAGGACTTTACTTCTCAATTGTCTACTCAGTCCAATTGTTTTTCGAGAGTGTTTCTCCGTTGGTTTAAAAGGCTGACATAAATATTGGTCTTAATGCTGGTTCCCAAATAAAACGTAACTCAAACTCGAACTCGTAACTGTCAACAGTGACGTGGGTGCCCAGACGCGTATACTCTCACCGTTTGTTTGATGTCAGGAAGTACTTCATTTCGCAGTGGCTTAGCCAGAGGGGGAGGCGATTGGGGGGAATAATGACAAAATACATTTTTTTTTTATAAATACTTGAATCTTTAGCCTGTACACACTAGCCCTTTCTTGGTCTGAGATTGCAGAGGTAAAATTCTACTCCCTTCTCTCCCCCGTCCAAAAAACCCGACTTCAGACGGTCTAAAAATACTAGTGTGTCCAGCCCGACAACACAAACAGTTTTATAAGAGTTTTATGATGGTTAACTTGCGCAATACTGAAGAGCAAATACTCTTTCAGTTGCTCTATGTAATAGTCTATAAAACTTTTATAAGATCAAAGGAGCTCCAACGGGCGGGACTTCGCAGTGTAAAATGCTGATCTATGATTAGTTGTAAATTTACTATAATATTTAAGTGATTTATAAGGCACCTTGAGTAGAGCCTTTGGTACGTCATACGAAACTAAAATGTTTTTGGAAATTAAATGTCAATTGATTAATAAATTCAGGACTATGTCTAATCTGTTCGGCATTTTTTCTAAGCGAAAATTTTATGCACATCTGTGGCTAATTGGTTTAATGTGCGTATTGCCACTTCATAGGACCTGGTTGGGTCCGTGGCCCGAGCAATATCTAAATTAGAAAACATTCAAATCGGTAATCTTCCGTGAAGAGCATTGAATAGCGTATTTCGTCACCTGAAATGCAAAAAGACGTAACAACATCATAAATGAAATGGAAAAAGTCGTGACAAATATTTATTTATTTATTTTTTTTTCGTAAAATGATGTGGGGAGTTGTAATTCGATGCAATTCATCATATAAATCTAAAGTGAATTTTGAATCTTTTATTAGTTATGACTTTTTGCATTTCAACGATGATGTTTGTTACGTCTTTTTGCATTTGAGGTGACGATTTATTCTTTCATTACACAGGCCTGAGAAATTTAACTTTATTTTTCTTCTTCCAATAATTATGTTATTTTTTTAGAATTGTTAAATATTTTCATGAAAAACCAAAAATTAGGCAAAACTAAAACTAAAATTTTTCTTAAAACCAAACAGTAATAGTAAAAAAAAAAAGCCGAAAAATGTTACTTTCTCATTACCCTCTTACTAAGAAGAGGGCCATAAAAACGCAACATTTTTGTAGAAAAGAAAACGCCATAAGTAAATGAAAAAGTCTGATGGAAATTAGAAGTTAACGCTAGAATATGCTGCAACATTAAAGAAAATTAAAAACGAATTTTCTCAGAAAATTTATGTGCAGGAATTTTTTATAAATTTTTTTCGTAGCTACCAAAATTTCCCATTCGTTTTTCTGGTTTTCCAAATATTTGATTTTGTCTGTTTTTTTTTTTTTAACTACAAATATGTTGGGATAGTAAGCAGAGTATTCGTTTTTGCAACGAATTACCGACGATGTTCGAATCGCTATCGCAACTTCCCTGGTTCTAACCTTAGTTAGAAAAAGTGTTATTTTTCGGTTAAAAGGGGAGCAATTAAAATATGTCTGAATTTAAGGGAGCAGCCTGTTTCCTACAAAGGCATCAAAAGTGGTATACGTCGCATAATTATTTGCGGTGATTCCTGAGTCATCTCGGCTTAGTGTCATTTTTTGTAGGGTTAAACGAGCACTAATACTCATTCATATGAACGTACATACATACATACATACATACATACATACCTTCATACATATTTGCGTATTTAAGCGTAAACATCGCGAAGCCTAAGAATAAATAATAAACACAAGAAGCAAAAAGTATTAAAAACAACAATAACAATATCATTATATCAAAACAAATACATACTCAGAAATTTACATAGATATGCATGTATGGATGTATGTACATACATTCATTTTATTACTACATATGTAGATAATGCGCCGCCGCTGCGCCATTTAACTCAAAATGGTGGCGCTGATTATTTAGAGGGGCCGTCACAGTCGCTATCATTTTGTTGTTGTTGCTGCTGCTGCTGCTGGTGCTGCCATGCTTGATTACTTGTTATTGTCGTTTGCGGGGTACCGACCAATGAAAAGTGGAAATGGCGTCCGACTATAAATTGTTGTCTATTTATGTATGTAAAATTATGTAAATATTTATGTAAATAAATTTGCATGCATATGTATGTGTATGAACATATGTATGTATGTATCTACGTACAAACATACACTGGCGATCAAAATCGAGTGCATGTAAGTAGGTACTACATTTTATTACTTGCAGTAGCACTCAGCAATTCGTCCTTATTGTCCAAGGAATAGAGCCTAGTATACAGAAAAGCTAAGCTTAAACAATAAACAAGCGATTCACAGCAAAAAAGTAAGGCGGCTATATTCATTCAGTTCTGAAGTTTTCTGTTTTGAGATTTGCTGAAATGCTGAATAATGTTTTTAGAAGATGCTGAGGTTTTCTAATGATAGAAAAAGCATAAACTAAAACCTTAATGCAGCAATCCGAATCGTTTATTCGAACTTTCGGAGTAAGAAATTCACAGCTTTTTTTCGTAATTTTGTACGAAAACCATTGTGTGCCGGAAGAGAGATAAAAGATGTAAAATAAATGTTTCAAATTCCCGGGCACTAGTTTATTAATAAATTGGGTTTGCACTATGCACTTTTTCAATGTAGGTTCTGCAATGTTTACGCAAGGGCTGCAGTATGTGAATTTTTCGTTTTTCGTTACGAAGAAACGAATTACGAATTACGAAAATTCGGGTTCCAGTATAGGAGTGTAAATTTCATGCAAATCGAATGAAATTCAATATATTCACACAAAAGTGTGGAGGGCGTAGGAATGAGCTAATCTTTACTACAAATATTTTATAATTCTCAAATCTTTAGAAAAATTTGAGCACATGTTGAGCTTCAGCGAAATCCGTTCAAGTTTACTATTTTTTCCAATGCATTTTATGGAGTCGCAACATTGTGCATCGTTATGTTAGCTTTAATGTTGTTCATTGTTGGTCAGAAGCACCAATAACCAAAAAGCAATTTTTAAGCAAAAAAACAATGTTAAGAGTACCGTTAATTTCCTCATGATCCGATGATCGGATCTAAACTAAATTAGTATGGAACCACCTATGAGGTACCACTTTTCCTTAAAAAAAGAATTATAAAAATCGGTTAACGTGGTCCAAAGTTATGCGATAACATACATAAACAAAAATATTGCGACGAATTGATAAACTCCTCCTTTCTTTGAAGTCGTTTAAAAACATGTATTCAAAGTATACGCTACGTTCGTGGCTATTCGATTTCCATAGATCTAACAATTTCGTAGATTTCACGAAAAATCGGACTACGATGGATTCTGTGATAACCCTGAATACCATTGACAACGCAATTCAGAAGAGAATAAGGGCAACAAATAAGACTTACACTGGCAACAGCTAGGTTTTTATAAAAAAACAATAAACATTAAATAAACAAAAGACAAATAGCCAAAACTGGTCAAAATATCGCACTCCTATTATTTTGTGGACAACTGTACGTATGAATTTTGCAACACTATTACATATGCTGATGATCTTGCCCTAATTGCAACTGGTAAATATGTACCCACAAATCCTAAGTACATTTTATGTATGTAAGTACGTAGAGGAAAATTTGAAAACATGCTAGCCATAAAATTGAATAAAAACGGCCCAACTAGATTTAAACCAGACTTTAAAGAATAAAAAAATATACATTTCTCTTAAAGCGCATCCCTTCGTCAGCGCCGAGCCACTGCTGTGTTGTTTTTTTTTTTTAACTCTACACCAGCATTGGTGCACTCTCGTTCTCTCTCTCGCATCTTAACTCAGCCGATTCATCTCACTCTCCTTTGTCCTCATCTCAGGTCCTTTGCAGAAATCTCTGCATTTTAACTGTTCTGCTCTGCAGTTGGTTGTCGGCTTTTTTGGCCAGCGAATTGTGGTACGCGCTCAGCCGTACTTTTTATTCTCCTCCACACACTTCCTCTTCTACATAGTCGTATCTATCGGGAAACTATGCGTATTTGGAATTCCAAACGTTACACATTAATTTTGTTGCTGTTGTTGGCACGTAGTTTGCGTTGCTCCGCACCGTTACTAAATAGAGACGACGGTGCGCTGCACTTTGAGCGAAAGAAAATTTGTAAAATATGAAAAAATATGAATGAATTTGTAACGCGTTGTAAAATGTTCGTCGTAATGGTGTTTGTTGTTGCTGATGCTGTCGTTTACTATTCGCACAAGCTGCCGAAACACACAAACAATTCACATGGGGAGTTTTGTGTTTACGTGCGTAGTTGTTTCGCTAGACTTATGCAAATCCGCCCCCCGCGCGAGCGAAGTGTATTTAATACAATTATTTATTTAAAAAAATTGTAACAACAGCAACTGGGTTTTGCAATTTTACAACTGCAGCAGACTTGCTGTTGCGCCTTTTCATCGTCGCTTTTGATTCGGTTAAGGTGAGGGGGGGGGAGATGAGGATTCGCAGCGTACATTTGGGGTGACAGCCGCCCCTTTCTGTTCTCGTTCGAGCTTTTGCGCCACTTTTGTTTACATGTCTCGGCCATTCGCCTCAGTTCGTTCGTTCAACTGGCGGTCGGCCGCTCCTTTACAGCAACAGCCATTAGTCGACCACTAAAGTAACCGCGTGCTATGCGCCACGCCCGCCAGAAAATAGGAATGCGGGTGCTTTGCATTTGAGTAAAAAATTGTATAACAGCAAGAGGCAACAACGGTGTAGAAGGACCAAGAGGGATGAGGAATAAAGGGATGAGGTATGAATTGGGGTTCGACGTTTTGCAGGTCCCATTGCCCGCCAAATTTACGAGTAGCGGAAAGTTTTAGAACTGGCGCAAAGTAAAAATTTGGGTATTTTGTTAATACATATGGGTGTTTCCATGATGTCGGACCTGACATTCGTACGACTTTAGTGTTAAATAAATCATACGAAAATTTAAGTCTCTTTTTCTTTAATTCGTACTTTTCAAGAACAAAAAGAAGATAATGTACTACATCTAAATACATTTAAACGTGGATATGTAAACATAAGTGCATATATGTGAATAGTAAACCACATTATGTCCTTTAAATGCTCCTGCTCTTCAACCGCATAAATGCTAGAAAATAAAATTCCAGTTGCTTTCCGCCAGTGGCGCAGATTGCCAAATCGACGATGTCGATCCTTATCAATTTTAATTGGATTTTGAGTGCAGCAGTAACATACATACATACAGACATACATACATATGTACTATGTATGCACTTGTAGCTCTACGCGGAACAAAATTGTAAGTGGGTTTGGTTGGCTCATTCAACTTGTGGGGTTATAAATCAAAATTTTATTCGTTTTGCAAATAGCGACCGCGTCATTGTGGCGGGATTTTAAGGACTTACAGTGAAGTATCGCAGAAAGACGCAATGCGATAAGTGTATAGAAATTATAGTAAGAGATTAAAAAGGAATCCGCGAAAATTAATGTAATTGGAAACGCTTATGTGGTACTCAAAATAACTACAAAAAAAATAAAAAAATAAAAATATGTAAGTAAAATACAAGCAGTTATGAACTTATGTGGAGAAATTATTTGATTTTACTTACCAGGTAAATTGTCAGATGCACCTGAACCGTCTGCAATAGAAGAGAAAACCATATTATTAGTTTTGAGCAGAAATGCTGCAACCTTGGCTTGTTTAATATAAGTCGTAGCATTTATTATTTATTACTATTTTTAAGAAGGCAAATATTTTGTAGATAGATAATATTCTGTTAGTTATAACAGGGTTTAGAATAATACAAAATTTAAAATTGTGACTCCCCTATTAGGGATAGGACACGAATGCAATTCATATACATCTGTATGTAAGTGTGAAATGATATCGACTGCCATAATGATAACGGTAACTGTTTCGATAAATTTCATAGTGCTACAGCATTTGTGGAGCGAAATGAAATCTCCAAATATTTGTGCATTTTGCCTGAGTGTTGTTAGAATAATCGCGAAAAAGGGTTGAAACTATTAACAGAGCGAAATACCAGTTAGGCTACATATAGTAAAATTCACAAGGTATAATTTTGTAGAATATTTTAACCCATTAGCCTCAAACGAAAGGTCCTTTAGACCCATTTTTTGGAGAGTCTGAATAAAATGGAATTTGTGAGCTCGCTATGGTTAAAAGGTTCTAGAAAATTATTAGCCGGAGAATTTCAATAGGGATATTCTCTGACAAGATCTTTATACAAAGAAACATGAAAGTCTACAGAAAATATAAAAACAAGTGCATAAGTTCCTTTGAAATATCAAATATAAAAAAAAATTGTTATGCTAATACCTAATCAACAATATAGCCTTGTCTACATATTTTTTTAAGTCCATTACCATCAAAGAATTTATACAAGGCTTTTTGGGGAAACATCTTTCTTGTAACTACGATCATTCTGTTTCAAAAATGACTTCATTATTTGAAGAAGTGGCATCTATGTGTTCTTGAAAATACAGTATTTGGATCATCATGCGGTTTATTTTAGTAAGAATATAATGAGCGCTATCATGAAATTGCTGTTCCATTTGAAATGAGGTAATAATAATAATACTCTAATTAAAAAAAAAAAAATATTTATGTTTAGATACAGAGAAAAAAGTTACCAGATGCAATTATTGCAGAAATTTGCTGGTGGAGTAAGCATGGGTTCTGCGATCCTGGTCATGAAGATATTGCAGAGGGAGCAGTAGGGTCAGCAGCCTAGTCACATGTGTGGGGAGCCCTTTTAAGGTACGTATAGACGGAAAGCCGGGCGCGGCGCCGAGGGAAGCTTCAGGTGTTCAAACTAAATGAGACGGAGTCGAGATGCTCGTATGAAATCAATTGCAAACACACCGAAAAACTTACTGGTACAGGGTATAAAAGCAAATATGCCAAAATTCGGACTAAATAAGCGTGTGCTTAATTTCGGCATGGGTCCAGTGCCGCACGAGATATTAGCAGCAGCCAAAGGTCCCGAAAGGTTTGCGAATGTCCGCATGACATACGGAACTTGTTTTATTCTTAATAAGGTACTTTTTTCGTTAGACTAACAGTTAGCAAGGAAATTCCATGCAAAAAGTTCAAACCTACATGGTGACGTAGGCATATGCATTCCGCGTTTTTGATTTTAAAAAGGTTGGCGGGCGGTGCCGGACGATTATCTTTTGCATAAACCCTTGGGGGAGTATTCTTATTTTGGCTAGATTTTCGCATACAAAACCTTTTTTATGAATTATGAACTTTTCAACAACTCCAACGGTACTCGGATCGGTGGGGCCCTTTGGTGTGTAGGTACTAGGCAGAACCACAAAAGAAAATTCTATGCAAAAATTGAGTTTCCCCTAATTGTGTAATAAAATGAAATATATTTATTACTCGTCTCGGATACTCATCATATATGGAAAGTTTCTGGGCACTCTGTATCCGATTTTCCTTCTATGGGTGTTGTTTCTGTTCTGCGCTCAGACAGAGTCGACTACTTGATCGCGATTCTAGACAGGAAGCTATATTGGAAGCAAAGATAGTGCCAAGTAAGCGCCCTATCTCCAAATATAATCTACTAGCTATATGAATCCATTTAATTAGACAACTCGACTTTACTGAAGTCGTACGAATGCGTACAAGAGGGCACACTTGTGGGGAATCAGCGGGGCGCTCCGGACCATTTCCACTCCAGCGCTTAACGCTATGCTTAGAGTAGTAAATAATGCGGGAAAGGCTGCTGCAGTGTGCTCCGCTATCAGACTGGTTTCTGCTTTAATTTAAAGATTAATATTTGGAAATCACATCTCTCCAAAAGGTTGAATGGGAAAGTGGCAGTCTCTGGCACAAATAGTACGTATGGATCAAAGTTAAATATTCGAGTTGGAAGATTGGAATTCCAGGGCAAAAAGCTGTTCAAGTATATATATATGTATATCGATAGCAAAATCATNTAGATAGACGCAATGCGATAAGTGTATAGAAATTATAGTAAGCGATCAAAAAGGAATCCGCGAAAATTAATGTAATTGGAAACGCTTATGTGGTACTCAGAATTACTACAAAAAAAATAAAAAAATAAAAATATGTAAGTAAAATACAAGCCGTTATGAACTTATGTGGTATTACTTACCAGGTAAATTGTCAGATGCACCTGAACCGTCTGCAATAGAAGAGAAAACCATATTATTAGTTTTGAGCAGAAATACCGCAACTTTGGCTTGTTTAATATAAGTCGTAGCATTTTTTTTTATTTATTACTATTTTTAAGAAGGAAAATATTTTGTAGATAGATAATATTCTGTTAGTTATAACAGGGTTTAGAATAATACAAAATTTAAAATTGTGACTCCCCCATTACGGATAGGACACGAATGCATTACATATACATCTGTATGTAAGTATGGAATGATATCGACTGCCATAATGATAACGGTAACTGTTTCGATAAATTTCATAATGCTACAGCATTTTTGAGGCGAAATGAAACCTCCAAATATTTGTGCATTTCCAGGTAAAATTTTTTCTTTATAGCCATATTAAGCTTGCAATTCTTTGCCTGAGTGTTGTTAGAATAATCGCGAAAAAGGGTTAACAGAGCAAAATACCTAGTTAGGGTACATATAGTAAAATTCACAAGGTATAATTTTGTAGAATATTTTAACCCATTAGCTCTCACACGAAAGGTCCTTTAGACCCATTGTTTGGAGAGTCTGAGTAAAATGGCATTTGTGAGGTCGCTAGGATTAAAATGTTCTAGAAAATTATTAGCCGGAAAATTTCAATAGGGATATTCTCTGACAATATTTGTATACAGAGAACATGAAAGTCTACAGGAAATATAAAAACAAGTGAAATATCAAATATAAAAAAATTGTTATGCTATCTTTTAATATCATTTACTTTGTGAATGAATACCTAATCAACAATATAGCCTTGTCTACATATTTTTTTAAGTCCATTACCATCAAAGAAGTTATACAAGGATTTTTGGGGAAACATCTTTCTTGCAACTACGATCATTCTGTTGTAGTGTGCTCCGCTATCAGACTGGTTTCTGCTTTAATTTAAAGATGAATATTTGGAAATCACATCTCTCCAAAAGGTTGAATGGGAAAGTGGCAGTCTCTGGTGGCACAAATAGTACGTATGGATCAAATTTAAATATTCGAGTTGGAAGATTGGAATTCCAAGGCAAAAAGCTGTTCAAGTATATATATATGTATATCGATAGCAAAATCATATATGTATGTATAAGGAAAACATGGCTTACCCGGCATTAAAACAGAAATTGCGGGTAAGTACCTATAACTAAAAAAAAACCTCTACATGTAGTATTATATATTTAAGCATGTATGTATGTATGTATGTACTTGTTTATTTAAAAAATAAATTTATGTACCATTTCAGATCTAACAGCAACGTCTACAACCCGAACCCTTTCAAATAGCTAAAAGTGGCAGCGCAAAAGTAAATGAAAAAAAATAAAATTAAAAATTGATTAATGAGAAAAAAAACAACCAGCAGGAAATGAGTATACAGTTTTTAAAGAAATGAAAATGTTTGTTGTGAGAAAATTTCAAATCCTAATTCCGACATGGGAATGACAGAGTCAGTCAACCCCTAAGAGGTGTTTTGAATAAAACGATTTTCTTGTAACATTCTTGAACGGAAACATGCTCCCCTCCGTTGGCTGTTGCAAACTCTTTCCGACAACCGTTCAAATTCCAATTTGTCAGCAGAAAAACGTGTTTTCTTTGCAGCAGACGCTTCAATTTCCCGTCTGCTGTGAAACGAAAAACGAAAAAAAAAAAAAAACTTCCATACGCACTTTTCCGAACCGCCACGCTGCCGACAGCTGCGATGAGTAACGAAGGGTGGTACTGCGCCTAAAAGCCTACCACGCACAGTGCTCAAACTCGTAAATGTAAAATAAAGTGCAACAACCCTTGAACAANCAAGCATAACTAAAAAAAACCTCTACGTGTAGTATGATATATCTAAGCATGTATGTATGTATGTACTTGTTTATTTAAAAAACAAATTTATGAACCATTTCAGATCTAACAGCAACGTCTACAACCCGAACCCTTTGAAATAGTTAAAAGTGGCAGCGCAAAAGTAAATGAAAAAAAAAATGAAAAATTGATTAATGAGAAATAAAACAGCCAGCAGGAAATGAGTATACAGTTTTTAAATAAATGAAAATGTTTGTTGTGAGAAAATTTCAAATTCTAATTCCGATATGGGAATGACAGAGTCAGTCAACCCCTAAGAGGTGTTTTGAATAAAACGATTTTCTTGTAACATTCTTGAACGGAAATATGCTCCCCTCCGTTGGCTGTTGCAAACTCTTTCCGACAACCGTTCAAATTCCAATTTGTCTGCAGAAAAACGTGTTTTCTTTGCAGCAGACGCTTCAATTTCCCGTCTGCTGTGAAACGAAAAACGAAAAAAAAAAATACTTCCATACGCACTTTTCCGAACCGCCACGCTGCCGACAGCTGCGATGAGTAACAAAGGGTGGTACTGCGCCTAAAAGCCTACCACGCGCAGTGCTCAAACTCGTAAATGTAAAATAAAGTGCAACAACCCTTGAACAATAAAAAGTTTGTGTTACAAGCGCGAAAGCCAGACATGCGGCCAGCTGAATGGCATGAGGAAAAGTAGAGATGGAGTGCGTCTGGTATTCGATAGAAAAAGCGATGCGTCAGACAGATGGACAAGCCGTGTAAAGCCGTGTTTTTTCCTTATTTCCGCAATGTACATAGTAGTTGTAACAAAGCTATGCGTACAAAGCAGCAGACCCCTCTACACTGCAAAAAAAAATAAGCTACAACCACAAGATGCAGCTTTGAGCAGAGAAACGAATTGTTTATGAGCCACTCTGTACAACAACTAGAACGCCGACAAATGTGGGCATCCCTTGTTTATAAATTGTGTGCGTGATGGTGTTTGTGTGCATGTATGTACGCGTTTACAAGCCCACTATTAGCCGAACACTTTTGGTGTACGGCAGGCAATTCGTGCGTGCGTATCCGTACATGCATCTCCATTTGTAGTACACAATAATAACGGGTGATTTTTTTGAGGTTAGGATTTTCATGCATTAGTATTTGACAGATCACGTGGGATTTCAGACATGGTGTCAAAGAGAAAGATGCTCAGTATGCTTTGACATTTNTACAGCAGCAGACCCCTCTACACTGAAAAAAAAGAATAAGCTACAACCACAAGATGCAGCTTTGAGCAGAGAAAAAAAATGTTTATGAGCCACTCTGCACAACAACTAGAACGCCGACAAATGTGGGCATCCCTTGTTGCTATGTATGTAGATGCGTGATGGTGTTTGTGTGCATGTATGAACGCGTTTACAAGCCCACTATTAGCCGAACGCTTTTGGTGTACGGCAGGCAATTCGTGCGTGCGTATCCGTACATGCATCTCCATTTGTAGTACACAATAATACATCCTCCACTTTGTGAATCAGATTCGCCATTCATGCCACTAGTCGGTCGGTCTTCCATGCAACAGTCAGCCCGCCACATTACCTCACCTCTCTTGCCTGTCTGCTGCACCAGCCTAATTGCCGCAGCTGCATGCGCGTATGTTTGCTTGCGCTTCAGTTTGCGGCTACGTCAGCGCCGTCTGGTGACCTGAATTTTGAACCGTTTGCCACCCCATGTCGGCTGAATGCACACCCCCACGCTTCCTAGTTGGGATACTTTTGCACATAGCAAGTCTTCAGCTTATCTCGAAAAGTGCGTACTTTGCAGTGCGTGTACTTCAGACACACGTCGGCACACGCACTAACACACACAATCGCATTAGCCACTTGTGTGCGTGTCTACATCCGAGGGGGTTCAGCGTACTCGAAAGCTTATTCTAATAACGGCAATGCGCGCTTTCGAACTTAGTCGAATCGCAGCCAATTTCTCGTTCTGACTTCCTAGCTTGGTGTCTCGGAAAATTCCCACTTTGTGCGTAGACGAGCAGACATTGGGTTTATGAACTAAACTTGTCGTGTGTAGCCAACTTCTGCGACGATACTCATCGCTCTCTACCCAGCTGCTCAATACGGTGTATGTACATACTTATATAACTAGGTACATATGAAAGTTCTATAAGGGTAGCAGTTAGTTTGTAGAAATTAGGTTGAGGAGTATCTTGAGTGGCGTTCATTGTCTGAGTTGGCGTCGGACGGCACATTTTCTCAAGTGATTTTGTCGCTATAAATTGTACTTTAATGTGCAATTTGTTGATTGTCCGTTGTGGCCTGTGATTACGCGTTTATACAAATTGTGGCATAGCTTCGTATAACATACTTTTTTATATTTTTTTTTTATAGACCAAAAGGTTAAAAGACAAAGCCATTGGCTACCTTGCTTCTTAAGAGACGAAATTGGTTCTTATACAAAGCAGCTCAAGTATGATGCGGAGGCTGTACTTTTTTTTTGATCACTGACAAGAGAGAGCTCGTCAAGTTGAGACTCCAACTCGATTATAACGTAATCATTATAAGGCTAGTAACCTTTAAGTATTAAGTTAGTAACCTTTGCTTTTAGGAAAAATTGTAGCCAGACCCCAGCACATGCTGTGGGGAAGAGGATAGCTCAGACGACACCATTAACCAAATGCGATTTGAAAAGGCATTCGATAAAGTTGTTGTCAATCCTTACTTTGAATTTAACATACAAGTGGGATTCCCATTTAGAAGGGAAAAGAGAAGAGACCGCGTTTCCGATAAGGAACACCGCTGGCTCCAAGATGGATTGTAGTGTAAGAGCGGGAGTGAAAATCGGTGTCGCCCTGGCAATCAGGCGGCGTTTTTATTTAGCATTTCTGGTTACTAAATCTAAGCTAGTAAAGAAATGCAAAAGTGCATTAAACTGTAGTCTATAAATGGCAATTTCATATGGGTTCTCACACAGAAAAAGATCGAAGGCAATGATAAAAGTGATGAACTGGTGAAGGTTGGAGCCTGCTTGGACGATTCTGATATGACAATATGCCGTATAAAGAATCCAAAAAGAAAGTAAGCAGCTTTTCTGTCTGCATACTGATTCAGTCTGGCAAGATATCACAGAAATTCTGACCTGGCTGTTTTATTTAAGTAACGAAGACTGCAGATACCCTTAACAGATAAAGGTCAAAAGTAAGTCAGCTAGTGCATCTGTGATGACCTACAACTTAGATATATGCGCCGTCAGCAAATTCATTAGGAAGTCAGGATAGTTTCATAAAGCAATCTTAGCCAGATTGCGCTAATTGTATTACAGATAGTAGTTGCTAGGAAGCTAATAATATGACTGCTCGACCACAGGGCAATTAGATAGGAAAGTAATGAAGAATTAAGTATGCATATCCTGCCAAAAGTTAAGGATAATGTATGTAATTTGTGTGCACTTGTTCTAAAAGATCCTTGCCATGTTCGAATATTAGATACATAACTTTAGAAACATTGAGAGAAAATTAGTAAATACCCAAATATTTGCACTTAATTGCATATGGAACGAATATGTCAGGTTACCTGACAGACAGTGACAAAATCAATTCAAATAGCCATAAGAAGAGGGAAATCCACGGATTCGGCCCTACAGTATCTGGTTAGTATGATCGAAAGTGCCTTCGAGGTCAAGGAGATCGCTCTGTGTACTCGAGGGGGCTTTCGACAATACTGCCTATGGATTTATCTCAAAGGCATTGGTCCAAAGAGGCCTAGAACCTACTACATCGTCCTTAGGCAATACTCAAGTGAAGATCAGAGCCGTGTGAGGCTGCCCAAAGCGAAGGGTCCCTGCTCCCTTGCTTCGGTCACTTGTTGTGGACGACCTCTTAATCAGATTACATGAGTGTGGTTACGATGTTGTGGAATGCGCAAATGACCTCGCAATTATAGTTACGGGAAAACTCGGCAGTTCATGTGCAGCTCTTCGCGCGGTCTCAAACTGGTGTGCCAATGAGGGCCTCAGCATAAATCTTCAGGGGGCTGTTCTGGTACCGTTTACAATAAGATATAAACCAAACCTTGGTTCGGTCACTCTTGGAGGCACAGTGATTTAATACTCCGATGAGGTCAAATAACTGGGGATTACGCTATATAAGAGACTTAATTGGAGCACTCATTTTGAGAGAACGGTTGCGAACGCCATACGGGCCATGTGAGAAGAATACTTTTTGGTAGAAAGTGGGGATTGAGCTCAAGGCTGATAGAGTGGCTCTACCGTATGATCGTCCGTCCGATTGTGTCCTATGCATCCATAGCATGGTGGCAGAAGACACTGCAAAAACTGGCATACACCGCCCTAACCAACTGCAAATATTGGCATGTCTATCCGTCACTGAATCTATAAGAACGTGTTCACAAGTTCCAAGTGATAATATCCGATCGTGAAGATTGGGCAACTGACGGTTAAACAATGGCGGACAGAGCAAGTGCAGGTATCTTTGGACCTAGCATCAAACTTGCAATTCCCATGGACAAATGGTCAACGGTGTTTTAGGCTGAAATAGTCGCAATTTCAAACTGCGCAAAACTAAACATTGAAAGGGTTTAAAGGGCGCATTTCCAGTTATCTTTTCAGATATCCGAACAGCCATCCGGGCCCTTTCAAACAAGGCTATCAGGTCCAAGCTGGTTAGAGACTATTTCGATACGCAGCTAAAAACAGGGAAACACTGTGCTGGGTACCAGGTCATTGTGGAATCGAAGGCAACGAGATCGACGACGAGTTGGCACGAGAAGAATCGCTAACTGCCTTTTCGAGACTTGAACCATTCTGTGGTCTCAGTTGGTTATCTTCGAGAGCCATAATTACTGAGTGGGGAAGTACTGGGGAGCGGTGGAGGGCCTTAGACAGGCCCGGCTGTCATTTCAACAAAAACGACATTGTTTTAGTAAATAGAAATGCATCAGACTGGATACCTGACCGGTCACAACCAATTGCGATTCCACTTGCACCGAATAGGTGAGAGTCGGAATGCCGGCTATGCCTCGAGGATGATGACACTTCGGAGCATATTCTCTGCCACTGTCCGGCTTTGGCCAGACAAAGACTGATTTATTTTAAATCTTTAATGGTCGAACCCTTTGCTATACAGAATTCGTCTGCCAAGGTCCTTTCGACATTCATTAGTAAAGCCGAAGGTATCTAGGCCACATTGGGTTAGGGACTCCTTTAAAGAGATACAAAAGATCTTTTAGGTCGCGGTGTCTCTTGTTCTAGTACACCCCCGTAAAATTAACTAACCATAGACATAAGAAACGATGTAAAAATAATCTATGGCACACTCTCCGAACGGAAACGTGAAAGCGGACAGGTAATTTATAAACGATGACTGCATCGTTCACACGCAACATCTTTATCGGTGTAAAATTCGCTAGAAAAATTAACACTCAACTTCCGCTTAAACAAACATACACAGCGAACCATAAAGCCGCCTATGATCATAACATAGAAAGTGTATGTATCTGTATGTAAGCGTTCTAAGTAGGCAGGTAAGTGAATTAATAAAAATAAATGAGTGAGCAAATAAACAATGCGAGTTAAGAGCAAATGAGCAAGTAACTAAGTGAGCGACCAACGAAACGCTTAGCGTCTAAATGACGGCAAAATGTGTCAATGAAAGGACACGCAGGCATTAGTCAAAAACCTAACAATAACAACGTCTACGCCATATTAAAATCATAAAGTAGCTGTTAGACGCGGCAAGTGAAAGTGCTTTTGAAAGATCTGTCACTCTCAAGAATTTCCAAAAGTGATTGCAGGAGCAGTTACACCGATACTACTTTTCCATAAATCTATTTTCAACTGACAGATATTTCTAATCTTTTAACAAAATTACTGACCTGCAATTTTTTTTTTGATTGTGTGCTGAAATACTTACAAAACAGCCACGAAACTTCTAATGCAAGATTTAAATTGTTCATTTTTTATTCATATGCGATGCAAAATTTTTATAAATTTTATACAAATTCACCAAAAATCACGTCACACGGCAACACTCTATTGGTTTGAAAGCACTTGCAGCCAAACTGGAAAGTGCTAGTGCAGCACGAGCTAGTTGAAATTATTTCTCTCGAAATCGAAATGATTTCTGCAAATCTGCAAAAGGACTTTCTGGCTGTTTACACGGGAACCGTAGACTTTCGATTTCGCATTTTGACAGCAAAACGCGTTGGAAAAGCGCTTGTATTGCCACATCTAACAGCACTCTTATAAATTTAAAGTATTTCAGTTGTGTGCGGCACTGACGGGTAACAGCCAAGCGACGGAAATGTTAAATTGTGTCACATTTGTCAATGCCGAAGCGACAGAAAGGTACAGCTGCGCTCGAGTAAAAGTAGATTGAGGAAAATTTCGAATGAAAAATTATGGCTCAAGAATTAAAGTGGTCAATGGCGTTGAATGGGCATGTAGGCATCTATATATGTATATATGTATGTATGTGTATGTGCATACGAATTGAGTTTTGTGGAGCGAGAACAACACTTTATAGCCTTGGAAAAAGCATGCGCCAAAATTTAAGAAAAACAAAATATTCTTAGCGCGCTTACAAATGCTTAAGTATATCTGTATGTACATATGTATGTTTGTACGTAAATAGCTTAGCTTGTTTGTTTGTGGTGACGGCAAGTGGTAATAAAACTATTTCCGGCTCATAAATTTCCAAACAAAGTTCCCCCTTTCGTACTGGTAAAGCGACAACAACAATAATAACAATAAGCAACGTTCGAAAGGAATCATTAAAATAGCTAAGGTTGTAATTAAGTGCTTACCCACCATTATATTACATACATACCTATAATCATAATTTCATTAATGCATTTATAATAATGAATAGTGCGGTGTGTTCATTGGAAAATATGATATGATACCATTTTGCGACGCTAGAACCTTGAGACCGAAGTGCGATCCTCTAACCCGAGATATTCAACGTTTTTTCTAATCCAGTGCAGAGGCCAACCAAACCACCCACCGAATGTCCAAACGCTAGTTTCCACGCGTAGTATTCAAACCCTAAAAACATTTTGCTCCATCTCATTAAAACGTATGCTTAAAGCGTAGACAAACGGCAGCGTTGATCTGGATCAACTCGGGAATTAACTGAAGTTGATCCGGATTAAGTCCGAGTTAATGAAGATCAACCCTGCCGTCTGTTTAATCCTTTACATACGACTTATGCCGGACTTGTCACTTTTTGCATGGTACATTGACTCATACAATTAAATGTATAAAAAAATGCAATAAAAGCTTCCTTACGATCCGTTTTATTACGCATTCATTGATTTCTTCGAGTTTTTCCCAGGCATACATACTTACATACATATGTATATTAGGGCTGGAGTTCTATCCGGCTATTCGTATATGATTAAAAAATCCGAGTATCTCAAAAACCAAAATAACGGATACAACTCGATATCCAGATAAGAAAATAAACGATAATAACCGCATATGACGATTTTCGAATCTGAGAGTAACAATAAAGTAAAGTTAGTGTCTGAGAACTGTCTGTTCCTGAAACGGAACACTTTTTTACGCCCACGAAAAATGCGGCAACTCCGCTCAGTTAAATGAGAATCCGAAATTTGTTTTTTCAGAATATACACACAACATTTTTAATAAGTATAAGAAATTAAAAAAGTGTTTTTTAGCGGTTTGAATCATTGAAAAAAAACTTACATATATATATATGTATGTTTATAAAAAATATGTAAAAAAAAACTTTATAAAATTAATTATCAAGCTCTATAAAATTGTTGAATATAATTATTTTTGTTCGCATTAAAAAATTTTATTTTCATAAAGTTCTTTAATTTTTGAGGAGACCATTAAATTTTCAAATAATTTGATAAAATAATTTGTCGTAAAAAATTTTCAAAGAAATCCATATCTATATTTTTAAAGCGGCAAAAAATTGATAAGTTTCACAGCCTTGCGTATTCATTTTGAGAATAATTCTACGAATCCAATGAAAAACTGCTTAGATAGCCGGAAAGCCAGATAACCAAATGAACGGATATCAACCCTAAATCCGATGCTGCCAGCCCTAGTAGTATGTACATATGTATGCATTTCAGTGAGTGAATTGTGAAATGACCATACACATACATACATACATATATGTATGTTTGTTTGTATGTATGTACAATCAAGGAGTTTACTGATATCTCATTGTCGGTTATTCGCTGTGCTTGAGATATTTATGCGCTGGCTGGCTATATGTTTTCTGGGAGCGTGTGAAAGCGGTGATATATACAGAGTTTATCAAAATTCCACGGATACGCAGTTGAACACGCGGTCCATACCACTGCGAGAAAATCCCAACCCTTCCCGTGTGTAAACACTGGAAAATATGTATGTACATAAAAATCTTGAAAATTGAAGGTTTTACAATACACATTTAGTTGTTTTCAATTCAGATTTTATACGTACAAACATACATAAGTACATATATATGTATGTATGTACAAATGTATAGCTTGCCCCCCGTCAGTTACTTGTTTGGCTTTTCGCCGCTGTTCGATGGGTTGACCGATTTATTGTTTGCTGTTCGCCGTTTTGTGGTGATTGTTGAGCTTATGCGGCCCCAGGTCAATGGTTCAAGTACAAGTCAAGCGGTTGCATAAACATGGAAATACATATATGAAAGTACATACATACATACATAAATATAGGTATATGTACCTTATGTATTTATAAACGCGGCTCGTATGTAGGGATGGGGTTTGTACTTCTGATTGTTGTGAAAAATTTGTGATTTTAGCATTGGAATATTTGTACGCACGAAAATAAAAGATAAGGAGCTTTGAAATAAAGTAAAATAATCGGCCCTATTATGGTTTCATCAAAAAATAGCCCTCAGCCCAGATATGCTGACCACTGTATTTTTGCGAGGAACACCTTTCTCATAAATACTCTGGATAGCATAGCTGGAGTTGTATTTACGAGGGCTATTTATTGATGAAAAAATTACATCGACATCGAAAGGAAGAACAGAGCCGAACAGTTTCGTTCCTGAACTTTTCTGGTACTGGTAGAACTGCCAAAAATCAAAATTGCTCTCAGAGAAAGGGGGAAAATCCAAAAAGTAGAGGAACACCTTTCGGGTTAAATTGGCAGTTCTGCCAAATAACAACTTTTAATTTGCTTTGATAACACGAAACAGCTGATGACACTTTATCAGAATTTCTACGAGTAAAACCTTACAACTGCTGACAAAGACAAACCCGATTTATTCTCTCTTCTCTCTCGAATAAGGGAACGCTCTCTGGCAAAAACTTAAAATTTCTTGCACAACTAATGAGAGTGCACTTAGAAAAGATTAAAGTTACCTATGTACGTGAACTAAATATTTACAATTCTCCGAACACTCGAGTTGAACACGTAGGTTTAAAATTTTGTGTTGAGAAAAGTATATGTATGTATTTAGTTGACATAACTGTTAAATTTTTGGCAAATTATCTGTACAGAAAATGGATTTTTCGAGAACCTCTTTGTCTTCGATTTTGCTCAGGCCTACCGATAAATAAACAAATATTTGTCAATTCTGGCAGACCATATCCTTTTCATTGATCAACTGGTCAGATAAGAGTCAAAATCAAATATGAATACTTTTAATTAAGTCTTATAAATTTTTTTGAAAGTTGCATGTCCTCCGAATGATAAGCAGTCTGCGCCTAGCTAACAACATTCACAGCAGTAAAATAGCCTTCCTATGGGAGGCGGACAGGACGATCTCATGAATGTCTCTTTAAAGTAGCCGAAACTGGTTTCTAAAACGATGCGCTGACGACAATAAACCGTAAATAATATGTTTATTTTGAACAAATAAATCACCCCTAAATCGAAAAAAACAACAACAACGAAATATAATAAAGCAAAAAGTCTACTTCAAGGAAAATACTATGTACAAAGAAATCCTGCTGCCGACAGCCATAATAATTGCTGGCATTTGCCAAGGAGCCAGCGAACAAAACGAAAAATGAACAATTCGAAGACATGAAGCATCAAGTGAAGAAGCAAGGACTAAAGACCGACCCAAAACGCTATTAAGGAAGGAAATGCAGAGGATATTCGACGGACGCAGAGCAAAGTCGTGTAGTTATAGGAAAATGGCTTGTATTTAGTTCGAATTGTGTTTACTTTTTACATTGGACCACTCGAGCGGAATTCAGAAAAGCTGCAGAGCTGCTGCTGCGAAAAAAAAAATTCGAAGTACGAACGATGATGGTATCGAAGCAATAATGAGCAATGCGACACAAGAATAAATAACAAGCGAAACAAATTAGAATGTAATAAGCGGGTTTGCAGTGAGTTCAACCAAAAAGGTGTGCCGAGGGGTAATACAAAATAGTAAGCGATGAAAACAAACTGCGACGCGATGGCCTTTTTATGCCTAAAGAAAGGCGCAAGCTAGACGGCTTGGCGCGGTAGAATGCGCGAGCTGCAGCGGGACAAGGAGGCAAACAAAATGAGTTCGCAGACAGATATAAAAAAAAAAATAATAATAATGGAAGAAATAAACGAGAACTGAAAACTTTGCTGCTACGCACATGCAAGGAGCACAAACTATTAAGTATGTATGTATGTATGTACGATATGCATTGCGATTGAGTGTTTGTTGATCGGGAGGAGGGGTATGTCTGAGAATGCCAAAGCTCATGTAGCCGCTAGACATTATCCCAAATGTGCAGGATTGAGTAAAGAAAGGATGTTCTAGTTAAAAATTGCAGTGGGCACATTAGACTGGATCGAAAAAAAAAGTTTGTAGCTATTTCTGCTTGTGTAGAAAAGCCTACACGAGAAAAATTTTTGTCCTTAATACGTCTTAAAAACGGACGAAGAGAGAAAAAGCGAGAGACTTTACTGTCAATCAAAAATTATTATATTAAGATACAAATTTTTCGAGTCATCTATAATCATTATTCAAGGACTTATATTATAAAAGTCCTTTGATAATAACATCATTGAGATAACTATTTTTAAGTGTTCAAAGACTTTTATTTTGAGACTTATATTATAAAAGTCGTTTCATTATAGTTATGGGACTATTTGGGGAGTAGTTTGGGACCAGCGCCAAGCGGCTAAGTTACCACCAGCATCTTTATTCTTCTTCGTATTTATTGACGCTGTAACCGCCTTAATGATTTGGACCAAGTTCAATAGGGCACGCCAGGGGAAACTGATGCCAATTGGAAGTGCCAAGTAAAGCCAGGTCCTTCTCCACCCAGTCTTTCAAATGCAGTGAAAGCCTTCTTCTTTCTCTGTTACCATCATCGTGTTTAATAATTTCAGAGCTGAAGCGTCGGTGTCCTTTCCTACGATAAAGTCAAGCCAGCGGAGCCGATCTATTTTAATTCGCTCTTACAGTTCATCGTTAAATTGTTTTCGCCGAAGACTCTTCGACTTTCGACTTTCGCCATGGCCAACGCGCAATCGTAGCCCATGTTCTTACCGCTGATGTCGATTGAACACTCTTGTAAAAAGTTGTGCCCGAGCGTTTAGATTCTGCGGCTCTTATTATTATTATCTTCTCCAACATCAGATTAAAGAAATCACATGAAAGGGACACCTCGTTTCGTATCAACCGGCTCGCAAAGGTCTTTCCCAATACTAGCTCAGATGCCGGAATTGCTCAACGTCATTGTACACAGTCGTGTTAGTTTCGCGGGGATAACAAATTTAGACATCGTGGCATAAAGACAACTTACTTTCGTGCCGTGTGAAGCCTATTCTCGCTAGCCTTTTCCACGATTTGACGTATGCTGTGGTCTAAAGCCACAGTGAAAAGGCTCAAACATTTCATTGACGATAGGCTTCACTCTTTCACACATGCTTAGAAAGCGGATCCCGCGGTAGTTGGCGCGTATGACGAAGTCGCCTTTCCTGCGGATTGGTAGACCTTCAAGCTCTTCGCACTCACGCATTTCGGCCTCTCTCTTCTATTTGCGCCAAATGCGTCTCGCCTCCTTTGTCAGTTCCCTATAACGGTCCCACATAGCTCGCGTTGGGCCTGATCGTAGCGTGGCCCTGCAGGCGGCATCTCTTTTCTCTGCAGCTAAGTTTAGGGGACAGCCCGCAGGTCAAGACGAAGGCGCTGGACTGATCTTTTCCCCATCAACTCTTTGTTCGAGATTGTACGTCTAATAAGTGAATACATTTTCAACACTTGGCCACACTTAATTTTAATTATTATGAGATTCTCGGAAACCACTACAAAGCCATTAAAAAATTCAACTAAAAGGCTTATGAAACAAAACTGTACGTACCAATATTGGAAAATTAATGAAATCCGACAACTATGTGTGTATGTCTTCTTTTCTGAAGGTAGTGAAAACACTATGTTATCAAAAATTACATGCATAAAATTGAACTAAGCCCTAAACATGTATGCATATGCTTATTCAAATTCTTCTCATTACGTATTGCCATGGAGTGGAGATAGATACATACTTAAAAGATCGTAAAATTTTCAAATTAAAAACATTTGTATACAATTCAATGCGTATTTGAATTTTAAGGGAAGGAAAACTTTTACGACAATTTTATGAACTATGAAAACGTGGCAAAATGAAATGGAGAAAGAAAAATGTATACATTTAAGTGCGTACGTCCTCAAATCGGCCCGAGTGAATGCGTTAATAGTGAATTGGAGTGAAGAATTAAGTGCATTCCCAAGTGTCCCCGCTGCCGCCAGTTTTGTTTTGTTTGAGTGCCTACGTGCATACATACATACATGCCAGTATTTTACTGCGCGGTTTTTAGTTTTTTCTTATTTTTCACCTTTATATTCTTGTTTTTATGCCCAATTGGCGGTAAACAGTTGATAATGAGTATGAAATTTATAGTCTGCTGACATGTGACTTTATGCAGAGATAATTTCATTGAAAATTTTGTTTTTAGGGAGCAAAACATGCGTTAATTTTCGATTTGGAAATTTTCAAAAAAATTTTGCAAGAAATGCAATTTATCTACAATATTTACTTAGAGCCTGGGCAAGTGCATATGAACCTAGATAAGTTATATACATATGAAGTATGGACAATTTTCTCAGTGCTTTTGATCAATTCAGCTTGGCTCAGAAGTTTCTAGAGGGCATAATTTAGGAAAAAGCTTGTACCAATTTTAAAAAGCTATTGGAGTTACCTATAAATTAATACATATACATAACCAATTCCATCCAGAAATATTTAATTTGGGTTATGTTAGGTTAGGTTAGACAGTAAGTAGTGATAGCTCCTAGAGCTTGTATGTAGTTATGTATTCTCTTTCCACTGCAAAGCGTTTTTTGTCAAAATTTTTCTCTAAGTTTGACTGTTGGCTGAATTGGCAGAGAAGATGTTAGATGGTTTTGAGCTCATTCTGCTGGAATCGTTTCAGAGTGAGGCCAGTGTAGCTATTTACATATGTATGTGCAGTTAGTTAGCTATTTGGATGCAACAGACACAAGGGGCACAGCGATCGAGAAATTATTTCGTAACCCTTTGTTAAGTTTCTAGCGCTGATGGCCCAATATTACCTTGGTGGAGAAATTTTTGAAACTAAGTAGTTCGACTGTGGAAGAGCTAAAGTATAGCAGACAGATTAAACCCGGCCAATTTGACGGGTCCTCCTCTTCAAAATAAAGAGGGGGGACCAATCCGGTGCATGTGTAGAAGCGTAACAGGTAAGAAAACCTAACGTTCGCCAGTACTCGCAAAGTCCGCAAAGTGGTTCGCGCCCCACAGTTGATGCGCCATTCTTCGGCAGGTCGTCGGCGAAAAATGTTGAGTCTAGCCAAGGAGCAGCTCTAAGCCCGCGGTTAAAACCCGATATGGAAATGTATTGCAACGATTTTGGCGAACAGACTATGGCACGGCAAAGCCATTCTATTAATTTGAGTTCGATCACAAAGTCTTCGATTGGCCCGCAAGGTCCGGGTAGCTTTGCCTAGAAGGCAAACTCCAACTTGGTTTCCTAACGATGGTAATTACAAGTTCCTATCTAAGCAGGCCTACAGCTATAGCTTCCAGTTGCTTCATTTCATCTCCTTCCATTTGGAGAGGAGTCATTAGTACTCAAATGATTAATGT
>NW_016165014.1:0-3388 GCF_001687245.7 Rhagoletis zephyria | reverse complement strand
CTCTTTGCCCTGTACGCACAAACACTATGAAGAAGGCGATGAGAAGGCAACATTTTTTTGTAGAAACGTAATCGCTATTAGGTAATTACATTCAATTGGGAAATAACACAAATTTGCGTTATTGCCGTTTGTGTTATTTCACCCGCCCTTGCTTTTGCCATTACCTACTATAGTCTTGGAGCATCAAGTATTAAAATTGCATCCACTTGGGTACCCTAAACTCTTTTTTCTATATATATGTAGCATTAGGGTGCATCTGTATTCAGATTAATACCTGAAGCTTCCTCTTGGGTACATACCTGGATCAACACATCGTTCTTATAGGGCAACAGACTTCATTTGCATCAATAAGAAGTCTTTTGATGTGCTCCTTACAATGGGCAATTTGTTTATTTACAAAAATCGTCAAGTTCTGTGTTTTTATATATTTTAAATAATTCTGAAATTTACTAAGAATCGAATTTCTTAGTTAAAATATATAATTTAATTATTATATTAATTTAAAATATATACCAGATCGCGTGTAGTTAAGGCGATGAGCAATATTCTATGCAAATTTGACCTTTAAAGTATCATCCTTTGTAAAGTAATTGCCATTTAGTTTTATTCAAATTGTATTACATACACGCAAAGGTAAATATTAATGTACATACATATGTACATATGCATGTCCGTCCACGCAGATATGGTAAACATCGCATATATTTGACGTTCATTCGACTGTAGAATGATTTTTGTGTGCTAACTCACACCCAGACGATAAAATTCTATATTGCGTGAAAACCGAAATTCAGAATAATTTTAAATGTTCGTATTCCATATGTACGCATTTAAGGTTCAGTTAGTCTAGACCGTATTTACGTAACGTAACCCACTATATTGGCCAAAACAATATTTATATTTTTGTTCAGGAATTTTTTAATGTGGCTTATGGCGGCAAAGTGACCATCAGCTGAAAGAAAAACAAAATATTCGCTTTTGGCTGAGTTGATGTGTTGAGTAATCGTTGACGATTTCTTACGTAAGTTAAGTAAGTTAAGTCTACACTAACTATAGGCTATTTGAACCTCTCATTTGTTCTTTAGCCGATCAACTCTTTCGGGAAAACTTAGGACACCGGGGTGATGTTACGAAATGTAAGCCATGAAACGCACCGTTCGTTGCTCGTAAAACTACAAAGATAATAAAAATAAGGCACAACGGCAACACAACGGTAATAACAATAATAATATTAATAACAAGACTTATTTGTGTAGTACATATGTACATTAGACTGCATCACTCCCCATACAAAAAAACTCGGTACTATTTTTCCATTGGAATTATAAAATCTATTATATTTTAAGACGTCCACCAAAATATTTCGGAAAAATATTAAGATTTAAGTGAGCTGGACCGATTTGAAAATACCTCCAAAAATTCAGTTTTTTATGAATAAAAATAGTTTCTCAAAAATTTTTTTTGAAAAAATCTCCTCAAATGACAAAACGGTTTAAGCTTAAAATATTTGCATTAATCTAATTTGTCATCTGAGGGGATCTCTTTCAAAAAGTTCTTTAAGAAACTATTTTTATTCATAAAAAACTTAATTTTTGGAGGTATTTTTAAATCGGTCCAGCTCGCATAAATCTTAATATTTTTCCGAAATATTTTGGTGGACGTCTTAAAATATAATAAATTTTGTAATCCCGGTGGAAAAACCGCAACTTTTTTTTTGTGTTGCAGTCTAATGTACATATATAAATATCTATATATGTACATATATATACATACATACATAAGTACATATTAGGGATGTTGCGAATTTGGAATTTCTGAGATGCGCGAATTCAAAAATTGGAACATTATATTTAATAAAAAGTAATGCTGCTGCCTTTTCAGTTTACAGCCTGTTTTTTTAAAGGATCGTAAATCAAACCTGCGCCACTAAATAGCTGCTCGCTCAAGGAGACAAATATCTGCGCGGGATGCTTGACAATATTTTAGTTGAGGGGACTTTCACAAATATTTATTTATTTATTTATATTGCGCTGCAAGAATAATTCCTTTTTGAAGAATTGCGTCGGGGCTGAATATGTCGAAGTATCCTACTGACTTTCATCTTCACTTGACGAATCTAGCATCATGGCAAGATCGTTGTTTAAACGCCGCTTACAAGCCAAACCAGATGTGTCTGGTATTTCTAAAACTTTTTCAAAAGATTTCTTCGTTCTGATTCTTTTGGCTATTTATTTCAGAATTTGGGAAACCTGTAACGTCATCATCGATTTAATTATTTTTAGTCGAGGTGCTTTGTGCTTATATTGAGCTGTAAATTGCTATTTTCCAGGAATGAAATTTTTGAACAAAATTCTGCTTTCAAAGTCGTGGCTGCCAGCCGAATCATCTTTTTTTTTAAAAGCATTTGAATTATTGGAATCATGGATAATGAGGGTCTACGAGGTGCTCCGAGATTCCGGGTGCCTTCTTCAAAAAATTGCTTGTAATTAGTTTTCTTGTTTGCTGAGCTCAACTTTTCCTAGTGGCGGGAAGTCACAATTGATTACTTAACGCTGAGAGAAAAAATAATTACACATATCTAAGAAAAAGTGGACCAAAACTGCCGTTGAATTCCGTTTTTTCAAATAGATTTTTGACAAATAAAATTCAATGGTTACGTAATTCTTACTTAATTAAAGGCCAAACCTACAGCTTTTTAATTATTTGGGCATCGATTCTCTTTATTGCTAGACGATGAACATTTCTGCTTGAAATCCCTATTGAAGGATTTTATTTTTTTACTTTGAAGGGCGAAAGAATGGGTATCCAATGTACATAAATATGTATATCCCTATGACAAAGATATTTCCCGACAAGAGAACAAAATTACTGATTTTTGAAATGTTTGCTAAAAATAAATTTCCCAAAGAGCCCCACTTGTAATGATTGAAACGAATATAACATCAAACGCAAATCACGAAAAAGTGGTTTAGAATTATAGTGCACACTTTCTTCTTTCATGTCTAGTAGTTTTTTTTTGAGATTGATCCACAAATGCATAATAAAAAAAGAAACATATGCAGGTATTTAAAGCACAGAAAACAAAAAATTATTATTAGGACTTAGGAATTATTAAAAGTACTGTGTTACAGACACTTTTATCAAATTTGATAAATTTGACTTTTGACCAGTTTTGTTACACATATTGCCACACCATTCGCACTCGCAAAAGCTCCGCATTGATTTTTGCGAATACGAATTTTAAAACTAATGCGGAAGCTCCGCGGGCGCGAATGCGAATACGAATATTCGCAACAACCCTGGTACATATGTAGATATGTATACACACTTAGGGTGGTTCTCAAAAATATCATAAAATTTTTTCGTGGGACTCCCCTTTATTTTATTC
>NW_016165013.1:23223-29189 GCF_001687245.7 Rhagoletis zephyria | reverse complement strand
TGTTGCTAACCATTTGACTTTTAATAAAATTATGACATTTCATAAAATTCATGCTACCTGATCACCAGAGATAATATTTTTTTTTTTTGTAAAAGTAAACAAAAATGTATGAAAATGAGTGAAGTTTAGTGAAGTTATTGAACATATATGAGATAAATTTTGTGTAAATTAGCCAAATAAAAAAAATGAGCTGTGTGTACCCAAACTGTGAAAATTCGGTACATACATGTAAAGGATCTGGGGTTAAGTTTTTTACGTTTCCTAAGCTACAGTTCGTGCGAAAACAGTGGCTGGAAGCGTGTAACATACACGAAGAAAATTTACCCAGATTTCCATTTGTGTGTTCAATACATTTTGCATCTTCTGATATCGGTATGAGCGGAAAGAAGGCAGTGCTTTCGAAAAGTGCAGTGCCGCAGTGTACAAGGTAAAAAAACTTTAAAGATATGGATTATTTAAATGCTTTTTTTCAGGATGCAACTGGACGAAAGCTTTGGCAGTGAGACATATTTCGAAGAGTATTTGGAGCGTTTGGAGAGGTAGGTCCTTTGATTTCATACATAAGTTTGATGTTCCTATGCGATTAAATCTATTACTTTTCAGACAAGTTTTTTGCATACATTGGAAATTTTGAATTCAAATTTTGTTGAAATTAATGGTGATTCGCTAACCACAAAGCCAAAATTTTTGCAAAATCTGATGAGAAATTTAAAAGTAAATTTGGACCAAAATATTATAAAAAGATTTTATTTGGGAAGAACATTCTTTAGAATTCGATTTTTAAATCGCAAGATTAAAGAAACGAAAATTGTATATCAAAATAAGAAAATGAGAAAAATAACAACATAATGCACTAATGGTTTTTATTATAAAATAAAAAGAATAATTACAATGTAACAGTTTACATTTTATATATTTTTAATAAAAGAGGGGCAAACCACGTAAGTAAAAAAATATCAAGTACTGATTATGAGTTTTGATTTGAAATATTCTCACATTGGTAAAAATATGGGAAAGAAAATACTCCGATGTATTGTTTTAATATTATCAAAGTGGCAAGGCCGTTGATAATACTGACAATTTATGAAACTTCAAAAAATTTTATTATCCGTCAAAAGTTGTTTATTGAAACTACCTTCTTTTTTGTATCATGGATACAACCATGATAAAAACATAGCAAGGTAGAACCGATCTCTCAATTTGTCGGCCATGATTTTTATTTGAAGTTTGCCAACATTTTAAAATCATATAAAAGTGAAAATAAAAAATTGAAATTGTTCGAAATTGTTGTTGCTTGAGATTGAAAATGAAAATGTGTGTGTGAGTTTGTGAGTGAATTTAAAAATTAAATTGTTTGGAAAAGGTCAAGAATTTTAAAAGTGACTCTCAGCGGTTCTACCTTACTATATTTTTATCATGGATACAACTATAGTTTTTTGAAGCGATCCGAATATTTCTGAATTTAAATAAAAATCTTTGCTTTCAAACATATAGTTTAGAACATGATACAATAATTTTTAGAAGGTAGTTTCACTTCTTCTTCTTATCCGCCATGTTAGCTATCTGACAGAAAACGTGTTTCGTATTTTTTGTTGTACCAACTTTTTCAAAAAAAAAATCCAGCTTTTGACGTTGGAAAAATAAAACAAAGAAAAGCCGAACATATAAGTAGAGAAATTTTCGAATATTTTGTAATAATTTTCTTCATAAAAAATTAACCGCTGCTTTCGTGGATATTGCAACACACGGAATAGATGTAAGGACACAGCTATAAGAGCCACCGCACACCACAGACTTTATCGGCCGCCTATTTAAATTATAGGGCTCGCTTGAAATATGTACATGAAGATGTATGGAGGTGCGCACATTACACCAGCTTAATCGCTCTGACCAATAAGTTGTGGTGCAATGGAAAGACTAGCGACCACATCTAAATTGGCGTTATATTGCTGTTATATTTTCATTTTTATGATTTTTATTCATGTGATTAGCAGTGGCAAAAATGTATGTACAAAATACGTATATTTATATTAAAAATTAAGTGAGCAGTTATGAAACATATAAATCTTTACATGTTTTGTTAAAAAATATCTAAAATAACAAGCGATAATCCCCAAGTTCTATATCGTAGCAGTGGCCACATTGCGTTTTTGTCACAGACACGGTTTATGTCAAAAATTTTGAAGTGAAACTACCTTCTAAAAATTATTGTATCATGGTTTAGAATTTCTTCCTCAACATTGTTTAAAAAATTATAATAAATTTCAACCGTAAACTGCTACGCTCAAACATTGATTTTTAGAATGTTTCGTACACCACTGAAAGCTCATGGCTAAAACTGCACCATCTGCAATCGAGACGATACCGAGGAGATGGTCCAATGCGACGTATGTGATGCCTGGAATCACTACAACTGCGCCGGAGTGACTTCTGAAGGCGAAAATCACCCATGGAAATGTGTCATATGCAGAGAGAACGAAGAAAACAGGTAAGCGCGAAGTGTAAAGTCCACAAAGACGATGGCAGCGACCTCGAAATCAAGCTCACACCGTCAGCAAATAAATTTAGAGCTACAACGCTTGGAATTAGAACGTGCTGAATGTGAAAAACAGTATTATGAGAGGAGACTGCAACTGTTAACAGAAGCTGAAGAATCAGATGGAAGAAACAGCCATATTGGAGCCGGATAGAGGACAAAGGCTGGGTTGCGAATATTTGTTCTCAAACAGAAGCACCACAGCAGTTGCAACCCTTCACTAATACTCAACTAGAAGCACAACAAAGTCTTTCAAAGGAATTACCAATATTCACGGGGAAACCGGATGAATGGCCGCTTTTCTACAGTTCGTATCAATAGAGCAATAAATTATGCAAGTATAGTGACACCGAAAATCTTTTAAAGCTGCAGAAATGCCTTAAAGGAAAAGCGTTGGAAGCAGTGAGCTCTCATCTCTTGCTCCCAACAAATGTCGGAGAGGTTTTACGAATTTTGAAAGTGATGTTTGGTCGCCCGGAGATTATCATCTATAATATATTGGGAAACATTTTTGGCCAAGCACCACCAAAGGCTGACAAACTGGAAACACTTGTTAGCTATGCAATAACAATCAGAAATCTTTGTTCAACGATTGAAGCATCGGGCTAAAAAGCCGACATGACATATCCTTTACTGCTTCAGGAATTTGTAGTCAAGTTGCCTGTTCAAATAAAGCTAAACTGGGCAATGTTTAGCATCGACCAAGAAGCCAATATTTGCTCACAACGAATGTCATTAAATGGAACTACCTTCTTTTTTGTATCATGGTTGTATCCATGATACAACTATAATAAGGTAGAACCGCTGCCGTCTGCCGCTCTCATTTCCATTGTTTATTTTGGTTTTGTTTTTTCATTCGTTCAAACAAATCATAAATCAAAAATATTTTTATAAAAATACAACTTTTCAAGCGTGAAAAATTTAGATAAAAACACGATAATACTGAGATCTCAGTTCTTTCATTTTAATAACATATGAACTGGTATGTATATATGTTATTTGTGCACATAATTTAATGTTGAGCGAAAGTACCGCGGAATTCTTTCGTGGCATCGTTACTCCAGAGAATGGATGTCCAATGTTCACCGTTCCAAGGAACCTAACCTGTCGCAAATAAAACCAGTGGATTGCTTTANTAATAACATATGAACTGGTATGTATATATGTTATTTGTGCACATAATTTAATGTTGAGCGAAAGTACCGCGGAATTCTTTCGTGGCATCGTTACTCCAAAGAATGGATGTCCAATGTTCACCGTTCCAAGGAACCTAACCTGTCGCAAATAAAACCAGTGGATTGCTTTAGTAGTTCCAGTGCGCTTATATTCAAGTACCCTCAAATTCTTTGGTCACAAATTCACATCTATGCACTTATGTATTTTCAAATTTGCAAATGTTTGTGTGTATCTGAATAAATAAAGTGAAGTGAATAATAGAATCCTTTTGGGAAATAAAACAATTGGCTTGGAAATTTTATGTCATGATTTTCATCATTTTTTTAATAAATTTTTCTCGATTTTCAGGCTTCTTGAGGTACCTGATTTAAAAAAATGTCCTTCCAATAAAGAATCTCTTCTTTACATCATCACCAATTTGGATATGTTTTGAAAGATTTAACAATGTTTTTAAATAACCTGTATTAGTATTTAAGGTATTACTATTATGTTTAACAAAAACTCCATTTAGGTTTTCCAATATTGTCATAAAACTACTGATTGGCTTATGCAGACCACCTTCGGACAATTTGTTAACAAAAGTGTAATTCGTTTGCTGTTCTTTGCCAGTCCTTTCACCAAAGCTCGACAGCTTTAGTTTTGATATGAGGTATCCACCAAAGTTTTCTAGACCATCGTATTCGACGTCTCTTAATGTAGTTGGAGAAGGTAATGGGTAGCCCTTCTTGCGCAAGAGTTTGTAACAACGAGGACCAGTCGCATAAATACAAATCGCCGAATATATATCATTTATATCATATCGAGGCGAAATGATAGCTTCCTGCATGATTTTTTGCTGGGTTTCTGTAAAACATGAAGGCCTCGATTGCTGCAGCTCTTTGAACTTCAAGGCAGCACTTTCTTCACTGAGCCGCTGAATTACTTTTTTTTAATTCAATACTTTGCATAAAGTAATGGTCAATGTAATCGCTATTAAGAGTGGTGTAAAGTGTGAGAGATATTGACAACTTATAATATTATTTTTATGATACAAACTCTGTTTGTGTAACAATCGTATCTTGACTAGCCGAGGATGCTTCATCCCCTTCAGATGCCACTTCTATATGCGACTGCATGGCGTATTGCACAAGCGTACTAACAAGAAAGCATTGTCACTTTTATAAACTAATCAAGAAATATATTTACTTTGGGACAGCACTGCATGGCTTTTGATTGCGGTACAAAAGGTCATTTTTGAAAAAATGTATCGAACATACGAATGGACGGTTGGGTAAGTCCTCTTTGTTGATCCCGCAAACCTCAATCCATTTTTGCCGCATATAAGGGATTTGGGGAAAGGTAAAAAACTTTATATCCGTTTCCTTACACAGATGGATGGTATTTCTGCAACCCTTATAAATACAGGTTATATTTTATGGTTAACTCTTTGGGAAAGGCCACAAATTCAGAATAAACTTCTAGTACAAAAGTTAAAATTTGAAATAAATTTTTTTATAATGATATTACATATTTTGTTTTTACTTGGGATTTGTTTCCTCTCTTGAGAAAAAAATCATGGACGACGAATTGAGAGAACGCTTCTACCCAAGGCATATTCAACAAGGTAGAAGTGACAATTCAGTCGAGCTCTCTCATACCTGATTGTAATGTCAAAAAATGTAAACAAAGAAATTAACCCTTTGTTATGCATTTATCATATTTGATAGAACTCAACATCTTTGAAATGTAAGTTTTTTTAAATATGAAAATATTTAAAATCTCATTAGAATCAGCTTCATTTTATTTATTGAATTTTCGGTTTAATGTAAATATGGAAATGCATACTTACACAAAATTACACACTAAATGAAACACACTCATTTATAAAACCGTTTTGACAATTTTCTTGCTTTTACTGTCCCAATGTTTTTGAGCATTTATTTTTTTATTCAAATACTTAATTCTAAAGTATATTAGACATTAAAAAAGTTTGATTCCTCTAAATTTAAATCAGAACTTAACTTCAATAATTTAGCTATTAAATTTTTGCTATTCGAAATTTCCTTTCCATTTAATTTATTAAAAATTACTTTCAGTTTCTTTATGTCAACAAGGAATACTGGTTTAGGGTTTTATCAGACCACCATTTGAAATTCGGCCTATCCATGTATGTATATGAAAGGGAGATTTCTTTTCATAGTCATGATAAATCCTGCACCTTGGACCAAACGCGTCCACTTAGAAATACTCGGCTGCGATAGGCAACAAATAAAGT
>NW_016165013.1:15235-19157 GCF_001687245.7 Rhagoletis zephyria | reverse complement strand
TTTGGAGCATTAATCGTGTTTCTGCGTGAAGAAGCAGCGAGTGTAAAAACTCCAAATATAGCTGGCAGAACCTCGATTCGGTAGGGAGAATGATTGGGTGCCTTTCATTATAGCTCAATGTGGAATGTGCTAATCGGCCATTAACCCGTAGAAGTCCGTCTTTGACCAACGAAGGATTGAGAACAAGAAGACGACTTTTTTTGTTAAGTGGCTTTTTATCTTGCAAAGCGCTTTTTTCGCTCGGAAAATGGCGTGATTGCGCTGCGTTGATAAGACGAATTTTTGCATATTTAAATTCGTTATGTGTCAGATGTGGATAGGTGATTGTAGCTAACCCCTTTGATTTGTTGCGGGCATTGCTCACGAAGCGGAACATGTACGCAGTCACGCGGAGTGCTCGAGAGGAAGAAGAAAAGTGATCAAGAAAATCGACCTCTTCTTCAAGCGCGTGATATACCTCCACCTTGCGCTTTTCTGGTGGAGATGCACCGCATGCCTTTGACCTTGGCCATGCATCCATGTGGCAAGAGAGCCATTTTGGTCCGTGCCACCAGAGTGGGGACTTTGCCAAGTCCTCCGGTTTGCCACCACGGGTGCCCAGGTCGGCTGGATTGTCTTGGCTGGCAACATGGCGTCATGTACCGGTTGGGAGATACTCCCGGNTGATTGCTTATATTTCGATTGCAAAAATTTAAATTTACAATGTGAATATTTCCAATGGTTGCCTTTCGCACTCACCTCTTTTGTACGCACTTTCCGCTTAAAGGAAACACTCAAGGTTCAAATTTTTAAATTCACAAAAGGTTTTATATTTACAACATCGAGTTGTATGTATATGTATATGTATTTATACACAGAGTTTATGTTAGNAATTTGAGCTATCTTCGAACAGTTGCGACCAGTTTTGCGAGTAAGACTGCACCACACACCTCCGGGCGTGGCAAGCTTACCGTGTTCAATGATGCGACTTTGCTTTTTGAAACCAAGAGAGTGGAATATCTTTGGTTGCTACTATCTACGCGGATGTAAATCGCAGCGCAATATGCTTTTTCCGAGGCATCACAAAACCCGTGGATTTGGGTATCTTGCCCCGGAGTGAAATTAACCCATCGAGGGATTTCGATGTGGCAGATGGCTGGCAGATTTTCTCCGAACTGTTGCCATTTTGCCACGGATATAGGTTTGGCACATTCGTCGCAATCAACGCCATCTATCCAAAGTTCTTGAAGAAGAATCTTTGCTTGAGTCATCACTGGCGATAGCCATCCTGCCGGGTCAAAAAATTTTGGGACAGAGGATAAAATTTGTCGCTTTGTGACGGCATTAGTGGTCGATGCAGGCAGACTGGTGTAGGAAAACTTATCGGTGAGTGCGTTCCATTGTATACCAAGAGGTTTGGTTGTGGAAGAGCTCTCAAATTTCAAAAAGTTGGAGTCGAGATGATCCTCCTTTTGAAATTTTTCTAACATGGCCGGATGATTGGCCGTTAGTTTCTTGAGTATGAAATCAGCTGACTTAAGTGCTTTGATCACTTGAAAAAGGGCGCGTGCGCGTTGTCCGACGTTTATTGCTGAACTAACATTTGCTGATTTCGGCCGTGCGCGCTCGGTAATCATCTTTTCGGAGTTGACGTCGGTCAACTGCCAAACAGCTGAGGCCAAGGATTGCGCGCACGGCCGTCGTATTGCGCTTTAAGCGGCGGCCCTGCACGAATGCGCTGCTTAGAGTCTTCTGCAGCTCTTTTAGCGCACGGGTGGTGTTGCCCAGGACACGGTTAGAGGCGCGGCCCTGGTAGCTGGCCGTTTGCAGGCCTTGGGGGGTACGCGCGATCGTTCATCGGGCGGTCCTCTTTCGCGGTGGTTGCGGCGCCTGGCTGCGCGGCTTCTTCTGCGCCTTCCTCAGCGCTTTTTCTCCGGCGGTGCGCGCCGCTTGACGCTCGTTGGGGCCTTTATGGGCGCTGCGGGCCGGTTGGCCTGCTGCTTCCGTTGGCCAGTGCGCGCCGGCCTGTTAGCAGCTACATGCAGCAGCGTATGGTACGCTAAGCCGCAAACCTTGCAGCTGCCAGGTGAATCGCACTCACCGGTTGTGTGGGTGAGCGCACGGCAGTTGACACAATACCCTTGCGCCCGGGATACTGCCAATCGCTGCGGTGGCTTCATGGCCTTAAAGGCCGGGCACGTCCTGAGCACGTGATACTTTTGGCAGAGCCGACATTGGAGGCAGCTCTCCGTCTCTGCCGTTGGAGCCAGGGGGCATGCCTTCCGCGATGCCATGATGTCTTCAAACTGGAAGGCGAATCTTCTTTGATCACGACGATGTCGCCTGGTAGAGGATCGCGTTGTGGGGTTTTCTNACCTTGCAGCTGCCAGGTGAATCGCACTCACCGGTTGTGTGGGTGAGCGCACGGCAGTTGACACAATACCCTTGCGCCCGGGATACTGCCAATCGCTGCGGTGGCTTCATGGCCTTAAAGGCCGGGCACGTCCTGAGCACGTGATACTTTTGGCAGAGCCGACATTGGAGGCAGCTCTCCGTCTCTGCCGTTGGAGCCAGGGGGCATGCCTTCCGCGATGCCATGATGTCTTCAATCTGGAAGGCGAATCTTCTTTGATCACGACGATGTCGCCTGGTNGCCTGTTAGCAGCTACATGCAGCAGCGTATGGTACGCTAAGCCGCAAACCTTGCAGCTGCCAGGTGAATCGCACTCACCGGTTGTGTGGGTGAGCGCACGGCAGTTGACACAATACCCTTGCGCCCGGGATACTGCCAATCGCTGCGGTGGCTTCATGGCCTTAAAGGCCGGGCACGTCCTGAGCACGTGATACTTTTGGCAGAGCCGACATTGGAGGCAGCTCTCCGTCTCTGCCGTTGGAGCCAGGGGGCATGCCTTCCGCGATGCCATGATGTCTTCAAACTGGAAGGCGAATCTTCTTTGATCACGACGATGTCGCCTGGTAGAGGATCGCGTTGTGGGGTTTTCTACTTGTATCTCTTCTGAAGATCTTTGAGGTAATCTTCTTTGAGCGGCGACTAAATTGCTGGTGAAGTGCTTTGACTTTCTCCCACCGGTTTAGTAGAGAGAGGTCTTCCGCATTAGGGTCGGGAATGGCCAATAGCGGTGCACCTCGAAGTAAGTGACCCGAAGTAAGTGCTGTCATATCAGCTGGGTCTTGAGAAAGTGCGGATAGAGGTCTCGAGTTGAAAACTGCTTCAATTCGCACCAGAAGCGTCGTAAATTCTTCGAAAGTTAACTTGTGGGTTGCAGCGGTTTTCTTTAAATGGATTTTAAAGCTTTTCGCTGCAGATTCCCACAAGTTGCCCATGTGGGGGCGCTGGGTGTTATATATTGCCAGTTGATGCCTTGAGGGGCATATTTTTTGACAATGTCTGCGGAACATTCGTTAAGGAATTTAACGAAGTCGCGTTCTGTTGCGCGCTGGGCGCCAATGAACGTTTTTCGATTGTCACTCATCATTTTTGAGGGGAACCTCGTCTGCCAACGAAGCGGGCGAATGCTGCTCGAGAAGCCTAAGTTGTAAGATCCGAGCATAGCTCGAGATGCACTGCCTTTTTGGAAAAACAGACAAAAACTGGAACGTATCCCTTGATAAGGGTTGTAGATCTTAGCACCGATGCTTTAATTTGGAATGGCCCAGCAAAATCAACTCCCGTTGTGGAAAATGGGAGTGAGAAACTGCAGCGCTCAGGGGGTAGAGCGGCCATTATTTGTGTGCGTGTTTGTTGCTTGTAAAGCGTGCACACTTTCCATTGAAATATGCATTTTTTAACTAGAAGTTTTAGCTTTGGTACGTAGTACTCTTGCCTTACCATTTGGAGCATTAATCGTGTTTCTGCGTGAAGAAGCAGCGAGTGTAAAAACTCCAAATATAGCTGGCAGAACCTCGATTCGGTAGGGAGAAT
>NW_016165013.1:6417-15210 GCF_001687245.7 Rhagoletis zephyria | reverse complement strand
ACACGAATCTGTGCATTCGCCACTGCAGAATGAGCAGCATGAGATCTGGCTGGAGTGTGGGACCAGAGTGCAACACGTCATTCAGGGATTTTCGTGAACCAGATGTTTTTGAGGCGTTGAATACCACGCGAACTTTGGTGGTTACCTTTTCTGGTTTAACGACTGCATGATGTGGTAAGTAGAACGAGAAGTATTTGCCATCAGCTATTATCTCGCATCTCGAGATATTCTTGCAACACATTATTGTACATTGTGGCTAAGTCTCCTTTTTTCTGAAGCGATCGCTCTATACTGAAAAACTGCTGGAGTGCAGCTGACCGAGAGCGGCCTAGAGACAGCTTTTTTGGAAATTCTTCCTTGAATGGAAGTCGCACAATGTATCGACCGTTTGGGGCACCAGTCGTTGTTGTTGCATACATATTTTCACATGCCTGATCTTCAGGTGAAATTTGTGGAGGTTGTGGAATCTCCTCCTCTTCCCAACACTTTCTAAGCTGAGAGCTGAGAGTTGTATTCGAGCACTCTTCTACTTGTGTCGAGAATGACACCACATTTTGTATTATTGGACCACTGAGAATCCAGCCAAATATTCTTTTTTGCGCAAGTATAGTGTCGCAAATCTTTTGTATACCTTCCAGCAGGATTTGTGGAAGTATATCGCTGCCGATTACCATTTCAGTTTGAGCTGGTATGTGGCAACTTGGGTCAGCAAGTTCAAGGATCTTGAATCGCTGCCAGTTTTCACGGCTAATGGTGAATGTAGGCATGTGCCTCGTGAGCTTAGGTAACACGATAGCCTCTGTGTTTATCCGTTGCATGGTTTTGGGTGCAACTGATGTGAGTGGAAAAGCTTTGAGGAGCTTTGTACTACATGTCCACCCATGCCGGAAACTTCGAACTTGGAATGTTCGAATGGTAGTTTCAACGGCTTTTAAACTTTCGAGGAAATGAAAGTTCTTTGTGAGCCTTGATCAATCAGGGCTCTAAGTTGAAACAATTCATGCTCGTGCTCAACTGGTTGCTCGCTGGAATTGAAGCTTGACTGCGCTTGTCGAGCGGGAGGTGTCGACTGGGCAGTAGTGTGTTGTGCGGCGGTTTCAGTCGCTCGCGCACTGGAGTGTCGAGATTGTGGTTTGGGATTCATGTGCAGCAGGGAGTGGTGCCGTTGATGGCAATGTGTACATGACCACTTGCTCGGACACTCATTAGTGCTATGGGTATTGCCAAGGCAGTTTTTGCACAGCTTGGCTTGGTTTGCGAATTGTACTCGGTTTGGTACTGAAATTCGCTTAAATTGGGGGCAGGCTCTAATGGGATGAGGGGACTTGCAGTAAGAGCAAGTGGTTTCCCTCTTAGGTTCTAGCACAAAGGTTTGCGTCCTGTTAAATACCTGTTTTGCGCAGCATTTTGATGAGCGACTGGTTTTTCTTTATTTTGGCTTGGGTGAAGCCTGTTTAGTCTTTCGACTACTTCGTATCGTGAAGTAAGAAAATCGCCCATTTGTGACCATGAGGGTAAATCTCTTCGAGAAAAGAGAGATTGTTCCCAAAGTGACAGTTTGGTTTCGGGCGATTTGGATGAGCATATGTACACCAATATGGGATCCCAACTGTCTGTCTGGACGTCTTGTGAATTAAGAACGACAGACTGTTGTTAATTGATGTTTGCAGCCTTTGAAGTTGCTCGCTATTCTCGGATTGAAAAGTGGAAAAGTCATCAAAATTTTAATTTGGTTGTCAACAGGATACGTTTGTTTTCGTATCGTGACGAGAAGCTTCCGCCACCAGTATATCGCCGTATGCTTGACGATAGCGTCTTGGTGATCGTATCAATTTTTGAGCACGGGAGAGCTTCGGGTGGTTGATGTACACCGCTGTGAACAGTCACGAAAAGCGGGCCATTCTTCGTAACCGCCGTAAAATGTACTCCGTTTCGCAAGGTGGGACTTGTAGAAAAACGTTTGTCTCTGCCGAGGTGTGTTCCACGCGGGGTGGTGGACTCGGTGCAGCGATTGCTCTATCAACGACAGTTGATCGGCAATTTTAGCTTTGGTCACCTCATATAATTCAAGGCAAGTGAAGTATCTTGCCTTCTACCGAATTCTTAAAGTTTTCGGGTAGGCTGTCATCTGGCTTCGAAAATACCAAATCGTAAGCGGACTGAAGCGTGCCCAACAATCATCTAGTGATTTGTCTTTTATCATGAGATACGATTCAGTGTGGTCTTGGATTGGCGACCACTGAATTTTGCACAGTATCTCATGATACTGTCACTTTTCGCTATAAACTTTGTGAGCGGATGGTCTTCAAAAGTTTTAGATTTCGGGGCGTGGGCCTCTTACCACCGGTGGCTTCTTGCGAAGTAGTTTTTGACCTTGTCTCGATTTCAGACATTTTTGGTGGACTTTGTCCAAGTGCATTTTAACTCTCGTGGAAGGTCAAACGTATAAAAATGATTTGATCAATTCTTATCAAATTTTACTGAGTACCACCCAATTAACGTTCGCAAAAAATTTGAAAAATATGTGTCAACCGAGTAAAAATTGCACTTTGTGCCACAGAAAATCAAGAAAAAAGATTATAAGATCTTGTGGCGGTGTGTGTGTTTTGTTTCTTGCAAATTGCGTTAAGTTGTATTTGCTTTAATCTTTGGTTCAACACTTTTTAACGTGGAAAACGGAGCGTCCCAATTAAATCCGCGGAATATGGATTTGAAAAAAAAAATGTTTTGTAAGAGAAACAAAATCACAAACACTTTTCACTGTTATATACGTGGTTGAAATATACGTATGTATTAATATTTAATGTGATATAAATAATATGTAAATACTGAAAAAGTATTGGTTATTTATCACTATCTAGACAAATGCAATTTGGAAATTTTCCCTACTGGGTTGCATGTATCTAAATATCTTAAACTCACTTCTTATCGCGTTATAATATGCGTTGGATAATATTTTTTGCTAGCACGTATGTACAAATGTGCAGAATATGTAGAATGTAAAAAATGTACGTACGTATGTACAAATATTTACGTATGAAGCCGAGTATATGGCTAAGCTATGCGTTGTCACAGCAGTGGGGAGTTAAGAAACGAAAACAACAGAGAATTTGTTTTGATTATAGTGCGTATGTATATATGTGTGTGGGAATCACGATTGAGAGAAATAGAGATTGCGCCAATCGCGGTACCGCTAATCCGCTCTTTGTAATTTTGACAGAATGAGCTGTGTGCGTAACGTCATCTTGGTGCAATTGTTGAATGTGAGCATACGAAAACCAAAAATTTAACAAGCCCATAACATAAAACAATTTTAATATTTGTGCGTTAATATTTCTGCGTGGTTTTAAACAATTATTGAGACATTAAAAAGCAAAATGAAGTGTGCAGTGGAAAAGTGTAATAGTGCAAACAAAAGGAAAGCGTGCGATATAAGTTTTTTTTCGTGTCCTACGGACGCAAACCTGGGGAAAAAGTGGAAGCAGTTCTGCCGGGGAGGGCATGCATTAAACACCAAATCGAGCTTTGTGCTGTGTGTGAGCTATGAGCTTCTACATGGAACTATGTTGGCCTTTCCTTGGTGAATTGCAGTAGGTAAATTTCCATGGTGAATGTAGACAGTTGCTGGTTTAGTTTGCTGGCAACGGCTTACATACAAAAGCAGTTTCTACAGGAAATAGATACATGAACTTCACTACCTACTTATTTTTGTTAGTACCTGATTTTTTAGTGCTGGTATGAGGTAATGCACCAGTGGATAAGGTCGCCAGGCGCTAATTCAAGCGGCATCTTACCGCGCTGTGACGTACCTAATACAATACAGTGCCCAAATTATTATACATTTAAAAGTTCAACTTAAATTATGTTTTACTGACATAGAATATTTGCTTCAAAAAAAGCCACACTCATGCATCCTCTCAAAATGGTACAAAAGTCATAAAATAAAAGCTGTGGAGTCAACAGCTGCGGAGTTTATGGTGGTTGGCTACCGTCCACAAATATAAATATGCACTCTGCTTGGCTTTTTAAAATGGCACGTCCAAAAATTCACTCTTGCTGCACACCTTCCTTTTGGTCTACATGAAATTGCAAACACTGTTAATACATCTATTTTTTCATGTGCTAAAAATCGTACTTCTCTAAAGGGCTACATGTCCAAGATTATTGCTACGTGTTCCTAATTAATCAATCTTTGTATATTTATTGATTCCTGCAAAATTGGGCCATGTAATATTAAATTAACACATTTTTCTGCATTGTTTACATATTTTTATATGCGTTTTGGCATTTCTCTCTCGCAAATGCACCAAGATGACGTCACGCAAATATTACGCTCAAAAATCCTCTCTCATTGGCGCAATCTTGTATTCTATCATTCTTGTGTGGGAATGCACATGTGGGTATAATAATACGTAAAGAGCCGCTCACCGCTGAGGTGAGTTCTAGTGGTCGAACGTATTTAAGTCGGAGAGCGGGCTTTGATTTAAAGTCTCTTAGCTTGGTGAGTGCAGCAAAGAAAAGCAAGATGGAAAGAAATTAAAATAAGCTAGAGTGTGCTTGGTACGTGTGGACTGTACTGTTGGATGAATAACAGCGACTCTCTTAGCTCCCTGCAGTGAAAAGCCAAACCAGTTAGAAAAAATACTAGGTCATGAACTAGTATGTGCCTACCAGTTCGACAATTTCGAAGAACTTAGGCGATCAGCGACATCTGCCTTTGAATTGCCAAAGCCAAAAATAAAACGCAATTAATTGCTTTTCTTACAAATGTCGGCTGTGGCGTCACGTGAAGACTACTGGTTCGGTCTGAAATCGCAGGTTCGAGGCCGCTTGGAGTTGGTTAAGATTTTTAAAGTTAAATAAATGTAAGTAAAAATAATTATAAAAAATAAATTGAATCAATTATGAAAAACATGAAGAAATAAAAAAACAAAGAAATTAAACAAAAATATTTTTTTTATTAAATTTAAAAATTACAATAAATAGCATAAACAAAAAAATAAATTTATAAAAAATAAAAACAAAAAAAATTTCCCTGCGCCAGGATTTGAACCTGGGACTTCAGGCTTACCACGCGAGTGCTCTGCTCTGTCGGCCATTGTGACTGCTCGAGCGTCACGAGCAAAAAGGCACACTGACGCTTTTCACGGGGCATGAATTGGCAGACTATCTCATCAACTGGTATGATGCTACTAGTATTTATACTAGTAGATGCTGATGCATAGCCTGACAATTAACATCTCGTAGGACATCGCAATGTTAAAAATACCAGTCGCTAACATTGAAAAAGGATAGAACGTGAACTAGTTCGGCTGAAACGCAAACCGGTAGAATTCTAGTTCGCAACTAGTAGCTTTCCCTGCAGGGCTATTATGCGAATAGTTGCAGAAAATGCAACTGGTAAAAATGCTTATATGTGCTAACGTATGTACATATGGTATATGGGAAAAAATACACTTATATTTTTCGGCAATTTGTTTGGCCAAGTTCAATGAACTATGCGACCAACGGCAAAAATTGGTAAGCAGAGGAAAGTATGTATTTTATTGTGCTGATATTTTTTTCTTGCACAGTGGGACACAGTAGGCATATAAACTGCAACGGAGTTTTATTTGGATTATGTATCAAATTTTGCATATATGTACATATACTTATATATATAAGATTGGCGGTATGTGGAGATATACCGCTTTTCGGAAAACGGAATTTTTCTACCAAAATTTTAATAGCGGCAAATTGCCGTTGTGGAATTTTTGTGCGGCAGGAAAATATCCGCAATTATAATAGAACCGTTTTTGGCGAGAATAAATACGCCTTTTATGAAAATATATATATGTATATGTATGTACATATATATTCGTTGGCAGTTTATATTTGATAATATAATTTTTGAAAAAATAAAAGTTATATTATTTTATTTTTTAAGAAAATTAAAGTTTGCCTACTCACTACTTTCCTTTATTTATGCAGCTGCGTGTATGCAAGCTTCTTGGTCTTGCGCCTGGTGTTGATGTCGTAGCAGACGACGGCTACTGATGCTGTTGATGGCCGCTGGTGCTGCTGCTGATGTCCCTCTAATGTTGGCCGATGGATTGGTTGGGTGATGGCTGCTGATAGCGCTTTGTTGTTGTGCTTGTTGCACAAAAGTATCGGCACAGAGAACTTTTGTTTTTTCAAAGAATTTTTAATGTGTGCACTTTTCTCACTTGGGTGATTTTTTATAATTTTTTTTCGAAATGTATGTGTATATGTATGTATAAGTGCACTTTTAATACAATACTTGCACTTGTTTGCACTTAAGTTTATGGTTTTTATATGTGTATGTGTTTTTGCGGACGTTGCGACCGAATTTTTTTTTTAAGTTTTTATATTATTTTTTTCTTTAGGAGCTGGGCCACGGCTGGCTGCGAAGGACCATGAATATTTCCAATGGTTGCCTTTCGTTTATGTTAACAAGGATTTGAATATCAAGAACTATTTTGGAAGGGCGCATGCGCGTTGTCTGACGTTTATTGCTGAACTAACATTTGCTGATTTCGGCCGTGGGCGCGCGGTAATCATTTTTTCGGAGTTGACGTCGGTCAACTTTCAAACTTCTGCGGCCAAGGATTGCGCGCACGGCCGTCGTATTGCGCTTTAAGCGGCGGCTTAAACACAATGATTTAGAAGAAATTGATTGCAAAAAGTTTTTGATTTCAATTAATTTTTGATTGCAATAATTAATAATAATAATAGATTGGCGCTTGCACATATGTTAGTGTTTGGCCGAGCTTCTCCTCCGACTTGTGGCGTGCGCCTTGATGTTGTCACACAAATCGGAGGGACCTACAATTTTACGCCGACTCCGAACGGCGATTGTGTTTTTATGAGAAGCTGTTTTTCATGGCAGAAATACACTCGGAGTTTGTCATATTGCCTGCCGAGGGCCATCCGCTGTTAAGAAAAACCTTTTTCTATATTTTTTGCGATGTTGCTTTGATCAGGGCTTGAACCCAAGTGCTGATGAGTGAAAGCGAGCACTGCTTACCACTACGCCACAGCGGCAGACTGCAATCATTAATTGCACAAAAATTGCTAACTGCAATCCGTCTAAGTGACATTTATTTTGATGAATAATCGGAAGTACGATGGTGAGACACACAAGCCCTCAGTGGGTTAACAGCATTACGCCCTATCTCAACTGCTGATGCAAAAATGCCCTATCTCGGCACATTTTCAATGTATTTTCGTTTGAGATAGGTTGTTTTTGAACCGAATTCTAATATAGGGCGCTTTCAACCAAATTGTGAGATGGGGGGTTTCCAATCAAATTCTGAAATAGGGCGTTCTTCAATCAAATTCTAAAGTTGCTCGCTCTTTAAAAGTTTTCTGAGATAGGGCGTCTTCGAACTGACTGCCGAGATAGGCCGATCTTCCACTCAGCCATCGATACGTGCTTGCACATTTCTTGTGTGGATTAGTAGTGCCATCTACTGAGAAAGCCCGGTTGTATGGATCTTCGTCATCTCCCGTTTGTGCGGCCATTCGTTTCNTTCTGAAATAGGGCGTTCTTCAATCAAATTCTAAAGTTGCTCGCTCTTTAAAAGTTTTCTGAGATAGGGCGTCTTCGAACTGACTGCCGAGATAGGCCGATCTTCCACTCAGCCATCGATACGTGCTTGCACATTTCTTGTGTGGATTAGTAGTGCCATTTACTGAGAAAGCCCGGTTGTGTGGATCTTCGTCATCTCCCGNCACTCAGCCATCGATACGTGCTTGCACATTTCTTGTGTGGATTAGTAGTGCCATCTACTGAGAAAGCCCGGTTGTATGGATCTTCGTCATCTCCCGTTTGTGCGGCCATTCGTTTCCTCGGTTTGGCCCTTCTGTATTGTTTTTGCGCACTGCAAGTGCATTTACTTGGAACATTAGTTAGGCGGTCATATATTTGCACATTTTATATTTGGTCTTGTAAATTGCAAATATTGTAGGGTATTATGTAATTCAGAAGTTATCCTATTTGTCTTATAAGCTGAAATTTTACAACAGTCTTCAATATTTTTTGCCGTGTTTTGAATAAAATGTTTTTCTTCAAGCAGCAACAACTTTCTGGCTACTGTTATCAAACTTAAACTTATAAGACAAATCTGCTACATATTTTTCTTTCAGCACAAGATTTGGTAACTATAATTTAGTCATGTAACGATAACCGAATCATGTTTTGAGAGAAACTCTAACTGAACTCTTTTCTCAGTGTAAATTACTAAAACAAATGCATGCAATTTGAAGTGCTCACAACTCGTTGTTTATATTAGGTATGCATAGTAACAAATAGTCAGTACTGTAACCGGCAAATTTTTACTGGAAAAGTGTACAATAACCCAAAAAATGTCCAATAGAGCACTGAATCGAGAGCGTAATAACACGGGAGAGGTGCAAATTCTTGCTAGTGAAATTTTTACTAGCAGAAATTAGCTAGCGGAAGAAGAAGAATAAATGTCAAAAGCTGCCATTTGTTGAAATGGTTAAGCATAAACAAAAGTAAAATGAGTGGAAATCAAAATATTAATGAGGACCGGATTGACTAAGTGCTTGCGTGTAAATCCAAGAGTTTAAAACTGAACAGAATGTCAAAACGGTGAAACAACTACACACAAGTTTTTACTAGTTCAATCACTTTTTCTGNATATTTTTTGCCGTGTTTTGAATAAAATGTTTTTCTTCAAGCAGCAACAACTTTCTGGCTACTGTTATCAAACTTAAACTTATAAGACAAATCTGCTACATATTTTTCTTTCAGCACAAGATTTGGTA
>NW_016165013.1:0-5703 GCF_001687245.7 Rhagoletis zephyria | reverse complement strand
AGAGACAACTGTCAGTTTATCGAACCTTTAATTATTGAATTATGTGTGCGCTCACCACTGTCGTATACGGTGTATGCGATACTGCAGTCACAATAGTGCTTCAGTACAAAATACCTTTAGTGTGGCTTAACAATGGTAAATTAAAAACAAAAATAAAATTACCAATTTCTTGACTTCAGAGGTGTCATGACCATTAATATTACCTAAAAACTACTCAGGGGACCCTTAACTTTTCAAATGACACCTCATTAGTGGAATTGCTTACATAGAAAAGTAGAAAAAGGGAGACTAACAAAAAAACACCTTAGATAAATAATATTATGACCATTAATATTACCTAATAACCACTCAGGGGACCTCTGACTTTTCAAATGACACCTCATTAGTGGAATTGCTTACGTAGAAAAGTAGAAAAAGGGAGACTAACAAAAAACCACCTTAGAGAAATAACATATAAGAATAAAAGCCTAGATTCGAAAATAGCGCTACGAAAATTAGTATGTATAGAAAAACGCAGTGTGTAAGAAGTTGTGAAATACTTAATAAGTTATCATCAGCAGCGCGCGGGCGTATTTTTTATCGCTCTGCGATTATTGCATTCTACTTTGCATAGTTCGTTTGATAAGTTTTCCTTAAACTAAGTGAGACAGTGACTCTAATCCTACATATTTCCTGCTATTATCTGCCTCTGAAAATGCTGTGTATTTGTGCCAATAAGGTTGAGCGGTCGCAACCTAAAGTGCAGTGTGCTCAGTGCAATGAACCTTTTCACTTAAAGTGTGTTAAAATCCAGCCAGCTGATCTTGAGTTTTTGCTGAAAACTGGTAAGCAATTTCTTTGTGCTAAGTGTACGTCTGCTCGGCGAGACTCCCTTCGCACGCCTCCACCTCCCATTGATTTGAACGAATCAAACGCAGATAACAATGCGCGTTCATAAGTCGTAGCTGTTAGGTAACCGTTGGCTGTTTGTCTTAGAAACGCACAGTTGAGTAGTTACGCTCAGCCCAACAGTTGGCAACTTTCCGGCATTTTTTCCAGCGGAAAAATTTTACGCTACCTGAACTCAATGTGTTGGGCTTAGCCTAAACAGCTGATCGAAAAGACTTACGCCGCTTATATTAAATTTAACGCTGCTTTGTTAGGTGGCAGTTGCAAACAAATTTTTTATATTACTGACGTGGTTAAGTAAGTATTTTACAATTATACTACGTTTCTAGATATATGTTTTTAGGATGTTTGCTATATAATTTAACACTGTTTAATTCATTGTAACATTGAACGGTTTTTCAACACGGCGCTCAGCGTTGAATTCTAAATAGTATCGGCGCAACTATCTCTATTTGTTGCAATTTCATTTGTTTACATTTATCAGCTGTTCATTTGGTTTTGTTGGGTTCAACAGTTGCCAGCAGTTTCGTAGCAGATGAGCTAAACAGCTACGTCCTATGAACGCGACCAATGTCTCAGCTCAACTCCCATAGAAGCACCAACAAATTTCCTACTTNGTTGAGCGGTCGCAACCTAAAGTGCAGTGTGCTCAGTGCAATGAACCTTTTCACTTAAAGTGTGTTAAAATCCAGCCAGCTGATCTTGAGTTTTTGCTTAAAACTGGTAAACAGTTTCTTTGCGCTAAGTGTACGTCTGCACGGCGAGACTCCCTTCGCACGCCTCCACCTCCCATTGATTTGAACGAATCAAACGCAGATAACAATGCGCGTTCATAAGTCGTAGCTGTTAGGTAACCGTTGGCTGTTTGTCTTAGAAACGCACAGTTGAGTAGTTACGCTCAGCCCAACAGTTGGCAACTTTCCGGCATTTTTTCCAGCGGAAAAATTTTACGCTACCTGAACTCAATGTGTTGGGCTTAGCCTAAACAGCTGATCGAAAAGACTTACGCCGCTTATATTAAATTTAACGCTGCTTTGTTAGGTGGCAGTTGCAAACAAATTTTTTATATTACTGACGTGGTTAAGTAAGTATTTTACAATTATACTACGTTTCTAGATATATGTTTTTAGGATGTTTGCTATATAATTTAACACTGTTTAATTCATTGTAACATTGAACGATTTTTCAACANATTACTGACGTGGTTAAGTAAGTATTTTACAATTATACTACGTTTCTAGATATATGTTTTTAGGATGTTTGCTATATAATTTAACACTGTTTAATTCATTGTAACATTGAACGGTTTTTCAACACGGCGCTCAGCGTTGAATTCTAAATAGTATCGGCGCAACTATCTCTATTTGTTGCAATTTCATTTGTTTACATTTATCAGCTGTTCATTTGGTTTTGTTGGGTTCAACAGTTGCCAGCAGTTTCGTAGCAGATGAGCTAAACAGCTACATCCTATGAACGCGACCAATGTCTCAGCTCAACTCCCATAGAAGCACCAACAAATTTCCTACTCTTTCACCACTTCACCAACATGCACACTCAACTGCTTCTGCTGGCATAGAAATTGTCCAAGAAGAGCTAATCAAATTCTTGAACCAACACACATCTCAACAAACAAAAACTCTACAGTTAGTGCAAAACGAAATCACCGCTTTTAGAGAAGAAAACGTGCGTATTATTCGTATGGTTAATTCTCTGCGCGAAGATAATACGTCAGTCGCCATACAAAGTGAATCGTTGAAAGCCGAAGCTCGCACTCTGCAAAGCAAGCTTCAATTTGATGAGTTGCTCTCGGCTATGCCAACGCTAGCAACNGTTAGTGCAAAACGAAATCACCGCTTTTAGAGAAGAAAACGTGCGTATTATTCGTATGGTTAATTCTCTGCGCGAAGATAATACGTCAGTCGCCATACAAAGTGAATCGTTGAAAGCCGAAGCTCGCACTCTGCAAAGCAAGCTTCAATTTAATGAGTTGCTCTCGGCTATGCCAACGCTAGCAAGTGATATTAAGACACTGCGCTATCACAACGAACGTTCTTACTTTAATCTCCAAAAAGTCGAAGGCAATTCGAAGAGCGTTAATGTAATTATCGTAATAAGTTCTCCTGCTAACTCTGCTGATGTCGTTGCCATAGATTCGCACTCTTTGGCTGCATCTGTTTGCACGTCAACATTATATCCCATCTTAACTAAAGGCTCGCTATCTTATGCTGCGGCTGCTATTAGCTCTGCTGCTGCCTTTCATTCGAACTCTATGGCTCCATATGTTTGCACGTCAACATCATCGACAACCTCAAGTAGCGACTCTCTCTCTTTTGCCGCTACTTCTAACACTTCTGCTGGCGCTACTGTTTCCGCTGTTGCTGCTCCTTCTGCTGCTGCTTACGTTAGAAATTTGCGTTATCCACCTACTTTTGGTTCTATACGCCCCCAGCCGCAGGGCCNCGTCAACATTATATCCCATCTTAACTAAAGGCTCGCTATCTTATGCTGCGCAGGGCTCTGGCCAGCTGACGGTAAAGTTCGATCGTTTCAATTTATCCAAAAAGAAGTCGTGATGAGCAATGATGTCTAGCAATCAACCAATAGAAGTGTTTGCGACTACAAAGGTATAAAGATATATTTTCAAAATATGGGTGGTACGTGTACCAATTCGGAGGCTATCCGAACCTTCAGTGCTCATCTTGACTATGATGTCTTTGTCCTAATCGAAACTTGGCTAACAACGTATGGATCCCTGTATCTTATTGCTTCATATATTCCGCCGTACAGTACCTTCGACATTTACAAATCCCATACTGACAACATCATACACTTGGTTCAAAATAAATTAGGTGCCAATCACTTGTGCGTTCTTGGTGACTTCAACCTTCCTAGCATCGTTTGGTCTTTAAAGTACTCCAAGTTCGGCCTAATACCAACCAACGTTACTGCATCTCATGAAACATATTGTTTAGATAATATTTTAAGTCTTGATTTGGTTCAAATGAATAATTTTACTAATCAGCTTAACAGAATTCTTGATCTGGTTTTCGTTAGTTCAAATATCAACACCTCGACTTCCCAATGCCATTCAGCAACCTCACCTCCGGACNGTCTTGATTTGGTTCAAATGAATAATTTTACTAATCAGCTTAACAGAATTCTTGATCTGGTTTTCGTTAGTTCAAATATCAACACCTCGACTTCCCAATGCCATTCAGCAACCTCACCTGCGGACAAGCACCATATTCCTTTGTTTCTTTCAGTTGAATTCTACGAATTTTCCGCCAGTAAATTAGCTGATAGAATCTCTTTCAAATTTGGTACTTGCGATTTCTCTAAGCTTAACATTTGCCTATTGGAAATACCTTGGGATCATTTGTTTTCTGATTTGAATATCAATGAGTTTTATTCCGTATTTAGGTCTCGTGTGTTTGAAATTTGCTTAAGGAACATACCATTAGCAAAAAAGAAGCCATACAAACTTTCGTGGTACACCTGTGAACTAAAAAAGCATAAGAACCAACGAAAAAAGTTTTACAAAAAGTTCATTAAATCCAAAAATCAAATATTTTTCGAAAAATGCCAACTATTATTGTTACAGACACTTGCTGTTTACTTGTTGCATCTTTAACATTCTTGTATTTCCATTTTTAATTTATTTGCAGTAACATTTGTAACTTTAATTTTTCCATTCACTTAGGGAAATTTTCTAGAAGATACAACTATAGTTTTTTGAAGCGATCCGAATATTTCTGAATTTAAATAAAAATCATCTTTGCTTTCAAACATATATTTTAGAATTTCTTCCTCAACATTCTTCAAAAAACTTATAATAAATTTCAACCGTAAACTGCTACTCACAAACATTGATTTTGTGAATGTTTCGTACACCACTGAAAGCACATGGTTAAAACTGCACCATCTGCAATCGAGACGATACCGAGGAANTATTTCTGAATTTAAATAAAAATCATCTTTGCTTTCAAACATATATTTTAGAATTTCTTCCTCAACATTCTTCAAAAAACTTATAATAAATTTCAACCGTAAACTGCTACTCACAAACATTGATTTTGTGAATGTTTCGTACACCACTGAAAGCACATGGTTAAAACTGCACCATCTGCAATTGAGACGATACCGAGGAAATGGTCCAATGCGGAATCACTACAACTGCGCCGGAGTGACTTCTGAAGGCGAAAATCACCCATGGAAATGTGTCAAATGCAGAGAGAACGAAGAAAACAGGTAAGCGCGAAGTGTAAAGTCCACAAAGACGATGGCAGCGACCTCGAAATCAAGCACACACCGTCAGCAAATCAATTTAGAGCTCCAAAGCTTGGAATTAGAACGTGCTGAACATGAAAAACAGTATTATGAGAGGAGACTGCAACTGTTAACAGAAGCTGAAGAATCAGATGGAAGAAACAGCCATAGGGAGCCGCATAGAGGACAAAGGCATGGGTTGCGAATATTTGTTCTCAAACAGAAGCACCACAGCAGTTGCAACCCTTCACTAAGACTCAACTAGCAGCACAACAAAGCCTTTCAAAGGAATTACCAATCTTCACGGGGAAACCGGAAGAATGGCCGCTTTTCTAAAGTTCGTATCAATAGAGCAATAAATTATGCAAGTATAGTGACTCCGAAAATCTTTTAAAGCTGCAGAAATGCCTTAAAAGAAAAGCGTTGGGAGCAGTGAGCTCTCATCTCTTGCTCCAAAAAAATGTCGGAGAGGTTTTACGAACTTTAAAATGATGTTTGGTCGCTTTCAATTGTGTCTTCCGATGGCTTCAGAGATTTTATGAAAGTGAT
>NW_016165011.1:4263-29193 GCF_001687245.7 Rhagoletis zephyria | reverse complement strand
CGCGACGTAGAAATTTTCCACTCAATGCCTTAGCAGCTCGTCTCTATCCGCAGCTACATTTGCAATTGCCATAGATTGCGTTGCGTTGCGTCTCGAATGACTTTAACGAAGATGAAGATGGCGATGCCGATGAAAATGAAGACATTGCTGGTAAGTTGCATACCGCTGTATTTTTATTGCCTGCAGCTGTCGCTCTCGCTTCAATGCGGTTGCTTTAGTCGGTGGTGGGCGTTTCATCACTGAATATGGAGAAAAATTCAATTTAGTGGAACCGACGCCGCGCCAAATGCTGCCGGCTCTACGGGCGTGCGAAAGCAAAGCAAGAAGATTCTGAAGCATTGCAACCAGGGTAGCCAACTCATTTTATGGAATTTCCCGATTTTTTCCGAAATTTCCTAAAATTCTCCAACCCACAAAGATATTTCCTTATTTACAAAAAAAGCCACAAAAAATTAATATATTTTGATACATTTCTGCTCTTGCGGTTTATTTTATTTTTAAATGTAATTCATCTATTTATTCATAAACCAAACCCAGCTTTTATAAAGTCAGTTAACAAATAAATAATAAAAAATGTTTATATAATATTTACGTGTGCACATGCAGAGAATCATAGCGGTGGCTTACGCTGACAATGTAGCGATACTGGTATGGGGCCCTTACTAAGGATTACGTAGTTTAAAAGCTAGGCGGAATTCAAAGGTCAGCAGGACGTTTTGAACGTCCTTCTTGACTTATTACCCATAGATGTCTTTATGGAAAATTAAGCTGCTAACAGCTCCATCAGACTGCGTGCCCTGGGGCTCTGGAAGGAAAGACCGTTCGGGCACGGTTCCATCCTAGACGCAATACCGTCTGAAATTACAGCGCTGCCCACTGACTATATCCTGTCGAAGACCTGGGTTCCCCATATATGCCGGACGAAATTCCCCAGCCGCAGTGACTGGAATCAGTAAAATTTCGGGTTCTTGCAGGGCTTAACTGTCTTAACGGATGGGTCACAGATGGAATGCAGAGTTGGTGCTGGGGTTTTTATTGAGCAATATAACATAAAACTATCCTTTCGCCTTCCAGACTATGCAAGCGTTTTTCAGACCGAAACATTTGATATCAAGGAGGCAGCAAGGTATATTAAAGAGAATGTACGCGAATATCCTTTCGGATAGCCAAGCGGCTATTCAGGCACTTTCTTCTGACTCTGGTTAGATCTCAGCTAGTGGATGAATGTATTTGAGGGCTGGCCTATATATCTGATTAATACGAAATGACCCTAATATGGGTCCCGGGATATAGGGGCTTCTACGGGAACGAGCCAGCAGACGAACTAGCAAGGAGAGGTTCCGCACTGAATGCGTCCCACGCGGTGGACATGGGCGCCTCGCTTAGGGAGATTAAGACAATAATTGCCGAAATTTATCATTCGAAGGCCGGGCAGAGGTGGAACTGCACAGGATCTTACAGGATTGCCCGGCAATTCTGGGTGCCTTACGACCTACTCAAAAGCAAAGTTATCTTAGGAATGTGCAAAACCAATGCCTGCAAAGTTACTGCAGTGTGCACAGGGCTCTGGTCCGTTGGGGTACATGCCGCAGCTGCGATGATCCGGGCTCAAAAGAGACAGTTTATTTTGTTATTTAATTTGAGTTATTTTTTTTTTTATAGTTCATTCTTTAACAAATACCGCATAAATCCAAGTTTAAAACTTTGTGCAATATTTGAAAAAAATTCAACAAACTTTCGTAAAAGTTTCGAGTTTTTTTACTCGATTTTCAAGAAAGATCTTGAGTATGCCGTTTTGTAGCCTACCCAATTCTATAAAATAATAAAGTGCAAGTTTCAAGTGTCTAAAAATTTTCGTTTTAGAATTTTTGCCGAAGATTTTGCGGATCTCTTCGACAAGAAAATAAATTATGTTTATTCGTTATATGAAAGCAAATGCGACAAACGAAATTCTTAAAAATCAACGGTAACTTTTGGCCATTTGAAACATTATTTTACTCTAGAATTGAACGTGATGAAATTCGCAACAAAATACGGTTGATTCCCCGATTCCCCACGTAAACTGAAATTGCCCGCAAATCGGGGAATTCCCCACGAGTTGTCTTCCCTGATTGCCATACCGCAGTGTGTCATATATAGTAGCCATCCTCGGGAGTAACAGGATTGTCAGTTTACAAATGGTAATGGGTAACCCAGACTTTACAATCGTATTTGGTCTATGTACCTACCTCGACTTGTATGCATTTACGCGCATATGTAAGTTAGCTGCAATGCCAATAGGATGGTTGCAAGAGCATCAGCGATATTAACACAGCAGGCTGCCAAAGCAATATGTAATTTCACAATGAGATTTTCCATTGAACTCTTGTTCCTTTCGTTTCATTATCTCTTTCTCTCTTTCACGCCCTCTATTGTGCACTCTACATAAATGCTTCTGTGGGTGAAGGCGCATTGACAATGAACCTGATATTATGTCATTATTTGCCGTGAGCTGCGGGAATCCTTTGGAGTAAGCATCCGTTTCAACCTTTAATTTTTTTTAAGAAATTGTAAGAAAAATAAACGAAGCCAGTAATAAATACCTTATATGTATACAGCTGTAAACACTTGAAACTCAGTTTTCTTCTTCCGCAGCACTAAATATTTGACTTAGTTCTATCTTTCTGTAATCTGCCATTTGCATTCTTCTCGTCAGCAAAGATTATCTCAACGTGTGTTCGTCATTGTAAGTATCCTGCAGGGGGAAACCGCGGACTAGTAATTCAAATTTCTAGTTCCGTACTTTCCGTCTTTATCGCTAAAAAACGGACCAGTCCGATAGTAACTAGATGCCCGCCAGTCCAAAATCAGCAAACTTTGGTACTTTTAAACAACTATTTTATTAAACTTTTTCCATTAGAAATCTATATTTAACGTGATGAATTTAGAACTGTTTCGGAACTATAGAAAAAGCAATGCAGAACTAGAACTAGATCTTATCTGTCGAATTTAGAACTTTGTATTTCGGAACTATCGCAAAAGGGGTGCAGTGGGGGGCTTGTTTACTTTACTTAGATATGTGTTTAGCGGCTTTTTCGTTCAAATACTCTCCTATTCTGCACTTCGCAGATGCCTTTTCAGAGCTTGGTAGTAGAAAACAAAAATTTTTGTTAACCTTTCTTACAATCATTCAAACAAATTTAAGTTCAAATTGAAAACACATTTCTTTGAAAATAATTTAAGATCACACACACGAAAGAACCAAAGAGAATGAAAAATCATGATACTTTTTTCTTTCGTCTGTCGATTATAGAACTGCTTCGGATCTATAGAATTTAGGACTAGTTTCGAACTATCGAAGAAGGAATGCAGTGAGGGGCAATTGACACTTCTTATGACATCGCCATGTCGCGAACCAGTACTGGGTCTAAATGTATTAGAAGCGCATCAGTTCAGAACTATAGCTTTTCTCCGTAACCATACACATACAAACATACATACATATGTATGTATGTATTTAATTGCAAGTTTTCGTTCGTGTTTATATCCTCTCGGCTTTGTTGCTATGCAAAGTCAACTACTGATATTATGGTTGTTTATATTTTCATCTGATATGCCTGTTGCTCTACGGCTTATTTGTTGGAGCTTTTACAAAATACCCATGAAAGCAGTTAAGTCGAAAGCTGAATGGTATAAACTGGTGCTGATGTCACTGAATAAACCGAGTTTTTTATATTCCTAATGCCGTCACTGAATTATTTGTATGGGGATATCACAGTGGCGGTGGCATGCGTCGTTCGGCGTCTATTAATATTTTGTAGAAATTCTGCATGAAATATTTATAACTAATCAATTACACACGGCAACGAATTCCCGGATATTTTTTGAGGGCAAATAGAGGATGAAAGTCTTTTGCAGATAGAGCAAAACACTAAAATCTTCGCAATAAAAGCAACTCCGTAACTTTTAATGCTTAACAACCATTTATTCATAAAACTAAATATTAAAACTAGATTTAGTCAAATACAAATATGATGAGTATGCAGCCAATCGAAAAAGGGAGATTGATAATATTCAAAAGAATAGCTACAATGGAATATCAAAATAAAAGTGTTGCCAGACGTCAACTAACTAGTACGATGTGCATGAAGTTTGATACATAGATGGCACAGTGTTGCCGTCCGATCCGTTACACATCTTTATGCATTAATAGGTACAGTTGGTTTATGGGTGAAATTAGTTTTAAATTTGGTGTTTGAAAAGATATTGAAATGTGAAAAAAGGGTTAAAATTTATATTTCTTAACGAAATACTTTCATCGAATATACGAAAAAGAAGTTCCTTACGTCATGGGAGCGCAGTCCCTCGTGTCGGTTTGGCGGGAAAAGATGGTAAAACCGTTGGGATTATTTAGCTAATTAAAAAATAAGTCAAAGTTTCACACTTTATATAAAGTTCACAAAAATTCCAACGATTTTTGTCAACATTTTAAAATTTTTATTCGGAATTTCTATAATGAAGTTTAGCAGCCCATTACGACACACAAAAAGGAATATATACGCAAAACTATGGGTAAATTATAGTAAAACTGCGTACTTAGTTTTTCTCTCTGACGTCAGGATTTTTTTTAAAAGAACTTTGAAATTTAAAAAATATGATTATTTCAAAAAATAAAAAATTCTGTAGAATTATAACGGAATAGATATTTTGGTGCATAAGGACGAATGGGTAGGGAAAATTTCCTTTACAAATTTGTTCCTTAAATATCCTTGAAAGTTTGCAATTATTTTTCATTATTGTTTGAGTACTGATACACGCACGACTTAATCACCGAATTTCGTCCTTTATTAGCTTAAAGAGATAAAATTTATTAAAAGAGCATTTTCAATACCTTTTCGTCCTTGTAAACGAAAAAGCTCATTTGGTACCTATATTATTAACCACATTACACTGATTCTTTTAAACAATTTTTTGATTTAATCATATCTTTAAAATTTCAAAGTTCTTTGAAAAAAAACAAATCCTGACGTCAGAGTGAAAAACTAAAAATGCCGTATTACTATATTTGGCCATTAATTTCGTGAGTATATCGATTCTATCGTGTGTTTTAATGTTTTTTTTTTTGTTTTGTCGCAGGGTATGTAAGTCTCAAACGTCAAAATTTCGCGTTGATTTAGGATTTTTTTTCTGTCGCATTTTTGCACTTTTTTTCATAAAAGCATGAATTTTTATGAATCAGAATGCGGAGACCGTTAGCAACAAAATTGCAAAAAATCAATGCCAGTTTTTGTAAAGTGCACTTGTTATATAAAAAAACGAAAAGCTGTCTCAAAAAAAAATCTCATTCATTCTTCGTTGCCGTACTGGAATAGCTCAGCTGGCAATCCGTCAGCTCCTGCAGCTTTGTTAATTTTCAGCTCCGAGATTGCTATTCGTACCTCGTCGCAGTCGGGCGGTGGGGCATCGGGGTATGCTAGACTGAGGCTTCATCTTCTCCAATGGCTTAATGCTGTTATCATTAAATAGTTGAATAATGGTTACCTCTATAGATAGAGTCGAGTAGCGAAAGCATTCGCAGTCTGTTGTGACAGCAGCTTCTCGACATTAAACTTTCCTTGCATTATTCGGCGCACATTTTTTGCTGCACAGCGGCTGGTGCGTATCTTGTCTACAACATGATAGTGGTCCACGTTGGTGTTTGGGGCTCGAAGTGTACGTACATACAAAACTCTAGAAGCGTGCTTTCCGTCTATAACAAAATGATCGATTAGGTTTCTCGTTTTTCGATCTGGAGACAGCCACGTAGCGTGCTGGATCTTTTTATGTTTGAAGCCAGTTCTGCATGCTACCATCTTTCGGGCCCCGCCGTAGTCGATTCACCTTAGTTCGTTGTCGAATGTTTGGTCGTAGAGCCTGAATTTTCCAAGATCCCTTCCTTGCCCACCCTGGTATTGAGATCAGGGTTTTGATATCATGGCGGCAGCAGACGCCCGCTGGCAGCCGTACCTACTGGTGAACAGACGCTGAAGACTTCATTGAGCCCTTAAACCGAATAAATCGGATTGGCCTCACCGAAGCTCTCGCTCATTCTGCCTTGACCCAAGGCCTACACTCGGATTGGTTACCGCATCTCGAACATGGGTTGCTAACGTTGCGCAGAGTGCAAGGGTCGGGACTGAGTATAGCCGAGCAGTAAGTTGTATAATTAGTGTTTACGAAATACCACCCGCCCATCCGAGCTTACCGTACAAACGATTATACATCGAAATATGTGTAGTATTACTATTTCCATTCGAATAAGTAAGCTTCTTCGCTTTCAAACGAAATAGCGGAAAAATATGTCAGTATGGAATTTCCAGGATTTTGCCGCGCATATTGAACGAATCAATGATTGAATGAAGGCATTCACTGGGCAAATAGTAAAAATTAAAAAAAAGCAAAATGCACATTGAGTGCGCGCACAATTGCACCGACCATTGCTGTGAAGATTTTCAGAATTGCAACGATATTTACAAATATTTCATATTGAATAAATTGAATGCCTTTGGGTGCTGGCAGCAACATCAAGCTACAATAAGCAACATCAGCGCAGTAGAGGTGGGCTGTACTGAATGTAGTAGTAAGTTGGCTTTGTGCTATTGGCAGGCGTTTACGGCTTGGCTTGACTGCCTGACAGTAACCGGAGGCAGCAATACAGGCTTAGTTGTTGATATGGGCGCTGAAAGAGATGCATCTACGCCTACCTTAAGCTTTGATTGTCAACATTGCCTTCGTCGCCATGGTAAGTTCTTACATGGAATGCAATCTGTTACCTGGCACTGCAGCCATACATACTTTTCTTTATTCATAAGAACATATTAACTGTTTTGTAAGAGCTTTAGTTGTACTTGTTGTAATATTTTTTCTGCACATTAGGTGACAATCTGACAGCATTTAAGTATCGCTTAAAAATCTACGTACCTACAAGCAATAGCTACAAATATGTATCTTAGCTACCTGCTACTAGTCGTTGACTTATTTTGTGCGACGTCAAGCGCAAATGTTGGCAGCATAGCTGCGGCACTAAACGGAAAAATATCTCAAAAAGGAAAATTTTCAATTTCCGTTTCAAAGTAACGCGTATAAACGATTCCAGATCAATTTTCTACTCTGTGCAACAATAAACACTAGAAGTGGGTGGTTTAGTTGTCGGAAGTGCGCGAAAAGAATGTGTCAACGTTTAGGAAACGAAAGCACAATATTCATTTAAGTTTCATATAAAGGTGCAAAATGAAAAAGTTTGTACGTCACCATTAGTTACAAGTGCAAAAAATAGTTTATTATGAGAAAAGGGAAACAGTATTGAGCCAAGATAATATGGTAAAGTCACCAGTTGGATGTGGGACTGTGAAATGTTTGTATTTTTTAGAATCAAAAACGACCAAGCAAAACGGACTACTGAGCGCCAGTGATCACTTTTCACGGCGAGTACAACATCTGTGCCAACTGACGTCAAATTAAGCCAAGTCTTTTCCCACCTGGTCTTCTCATAGCAGAGTAGGCTTCCCTCTATTACTGTTAGGATTCAGACAAAAAGAGGTTAATACTTTTAATGTCGCATGCAGAGTTCATTAGGCCTTTTGCCAGGGTGGCGTGCGTTATACATTTCGCTGCTGCTTCTTAACTAATTTCCTACTTTTGAACCTTAACCGATCATTCAATAGGGGGCATAGGCATTCAGTAGAAGAAGCGCCATTTCTCTCACTCGCTCTGAAGAGGTCGCTATTTCTTCATACTACCTATATTTATAGGTCCGCCATAACCACTAGAAAATGCAATGAGTGCTTTGAGCGACCTCTAAATTATTTTTGATTTCAAAATAAAAAATATAGGTATATTTTTCGATATAGACTAATCCTAGAGGGTGAGAGCACTTCGGCTTTACTTACGAGCAAAACTTCGACTTTACTTATTTTTGACCACCCTTATATACATAAATAAACTCGTTAAACAAAAAAAGTATTCGTTGACACATAACCCACACACACACAGTTTGTGTGATTTCATTTCAATTTCGACTCCAGCGTATACAAAAATTCTCTGATAAAACACCGATTTTGAAGCAAAATAAGAAGCAATTAAATTAATTAAAATTTATTGAGAGAAAGTTTCAGAAAAATGTAAAAGTTTTTTTTTGGATCTGAAATTGAAGGTTTTTCATTGGTAATTTGTACAAATTCACATTTCCAATAAATTTACTAACATTAACTCTTTTCAAATACTCAGCACTACAACAAAATTGTCACTTAACATACATACAATTTCATTTGCTACACTTGTTAGTCCCTCTGCAGATCCGCCCACCTGTAACTATATACTTACATACATAACTGTGAATGCTTTCGTTAGCTTCATTTTATTTTACATTTTAACATTTCTATTATTCTTCTACATTTTATTGTAATGCGATTTGCATTATATTTATTCGTTATAGAACTGACGTGCAACACGTTGCCATTCGCTTGCTGCCACAATCAATTTGCGAAAGAGAATTTGTGTGAATTTTGGCCTCAGCTGCTGGATGTTGCTGAGTGGAAATTCGTTTAGTATTGGCTGTTAGTAGAAATTGGCAAAAATGTTGAATACTCGTCACCGATTTTATTGACATTTTGGCATAATTCATGGTGTGCAAGAAATTTCCAATGTATGTATTTAAATTCGAAAAGAAAACATTTTTATTATGTACCGTTATGTATATATAGCAAAAATCGAAAAATAACTGTGTAGCACTCAAACTACATATATACATACATTACGGCGCATAGCATAGATGGATTCTACGTGTAATTCTAAGAAAATTTGGAGTTTACCAAATTGCGAAAATAGGTTTTCTTTTATTAGCATTTTGCTTTGGTGCTGTAAAGAAGTGCTTAAATTTTGTATAAAAGCATGCTATAAGAGGTTTTTGGTATGAGGAATCTTTTTCTGGATTTATCTTTTTCCTAAAACATCCGCTAGAGGGCGCAACAGTGAACATTTTCACATTTTCTTACGTGTTAAAAAAACATACATATATTTTAATTATCATTGAAACATTTTTTTTCATACAACTAAGATTCATCACAAGCTGCATGCGTTCACATTTCACAAAAAAAAAATCGGCGCTGGCGGCGACAACGGAGTGTCTCCAATCCCTGGCGCTACTGCCCATAAAGTAGATTCAAAGTCAGTGTTAGGCATTCGCCATGACAATTCAGATTATAATTCTATTTAATTCATTCTTGAATTAGTTTTAAATTTACTTCTTACTTGAATTAAAATGTTGAGTGCCTGGCGCTGATGGATGGGCGAACATAAGAAGGTAGGTATGCATTAGCGTGGGCCGAAAGTGCAATTTTTTAGAATTTAGATTGGTAATAGCAACAACGTGGTTTATTATGCTCTAAAAACCATCTGTGTGAAATTTGACAATTTTTGGTTAATATCATTGGCTCGCCCAAATCCATTAGGTCGCTATCAACAAATTTTTGTAATAATATTATCTACTGTTATATTAAATTACGGAGTTCTTGCGACTTTTTGCGGGTTGTGTATTGAAAACCAGGGGTTGTCTACTTTTTTCCAACAGTTTGACCCATCAACTCCCACCAGAACGGGCCTTTTTTGAGCCACTGTTAAAAAAATTATAGATGAAATGCAATGAAAAAAATTGCTTACGAATGTAAGAATTAGCAAAAAAAGGTTTAGTTTTTTATTAAAAGTCTAGTTAAAAAATATTCAACTTTTTATTAAGAGGGAAAAAAACCAAGAAAACCAACTTATTTTTGTTTTATCTCCAATAATTAAGGAGTTAGATGCAAAAAGGGAACTTCTATTAAAACTTCATTCTGAGATATTAGCGTATTAAAGTTTTTGACGCGTGATAACTTTCTTGTTGTTGTGGTACATAAAAAAAGTAGTATTGTTACATACATACTTTTATATATATGTACATATAATTTATAACAATGGCAATTTATAAAATCAAGTACTACATATAAGTTCAAGTTTTATCGTAAATAATTGCTTTTGGTTTACAGCTTTCATGAAAGCTGTCATTGAAAATGCTCGTTGTGCTACAATCAATTTTATATTTGTTTGATTGCATGCTTTACTTACTGAAGATTTGTGTTAACCCGATACTTACAGGAGAATTCATTAAATTAAATATTTTTTTTGTTTATTATCGGCGATATAAACTAACGCATTCATCTAACTGCCGTGGGGTTCATCGACACCGTGCGATTAAGCCCTCTTTATAAGGTACCCACGATGCCACTTTCGGAATGTTTCATGTCATTTCGATTGAATGCTACCAAATTCGGTAGAATATTTTTCGAAATTTTAACAGATTTGTAATCAGCGGCCCCATGAAACCGAGACGAAAACGTTCTAAGCGGATCGACTGTTGTCTCTATCTATGTGCATCTATGCGATAATTTTAAGACACTTAACTTTCTAATCCGTCCTATAGAATTTTGGCTGTATCGTACTGTATCGGTTGACGTGATGTGGAAATGAATTTTACGCCGCTTCTTTTATATTGCTATGTTTGGGGCAATAAGAAATGTGGGAAATCAAATTCTCTACAACTAGTTACTTAAACTTTTTGGAAATCGCAAAGAACCCCAAACCAATTTCAATTTCCGAGAGCTCTTCGGGGCTAATTCGCAAATGAGGAGGCTCAGTAGCCTAATACTTAGAAAAAACTTTAACCTATCCGTGAAAAAGTTTACTGTTTCCTTCGACTACTTAGCAAGTTTTTTGTAATTGCACTGTACTACGAGTATCATACGTACTAGAGATTGAAAATGTATCAACAGGAATATGCAATTCAATCACAAGAACAACTATTTTTTAACCGACTTCACAAAAAGCAGAAGGTTATCAATACCTCACATACTAATTTGGTTTAAATCCGATCATTGCATCATGAAGAAATTAACGATAATCTTGAATTTTTATATGAGAATTGAAGTCGTTTTTGTTATTGGTTAAAAGTTTCTTGTTTTTTTTTACGTTTTTCATCGAAAAAAAACGGAAAAAAAACCCAAATTATATCCACAACAGATTTTCTGCTGCAGCAAAGAAACTAATAGAATTACAACATTACTTTACCCTTACTATTTTCGGCTGTAAAGCCGGTAACTTTTTATTTATATAAACAAAAAAGTGCCCTCAATTAGCTCTTTAAACAGCTGCCTTTTATTACCCTATCCTCAGCATACAAATTAACGTACAAATTACATTAATTAACACCAATTAATTAACGAAAACAACATTATATGAGCGCAACAACAACACTACTGTAATAAAGAGCCGAACAGCAAGGAAACAAAATGAAAAAAGTACAAAAAAGTAAACGTAAGAAAGTTAGCAATAAAATGAAAAACTGAGAACATGTTTTAATCAAATAATTAAAACGAACGACAATCACCATTTTTACCACTTTAAAAGTGTCACAAAGCCAGAGTTGAGGTAGCGAAGGGAAACCACGTTAACGTGACATTTGACTACGACAGTGGTTGTGTTTTACATACATACATATATTTTGTTTTTCTGTTCCTGAATACATTTACACAGTGTTGTGGTACATTTTGTATGTAGGTACTTTTATGTGCCGGCGGAGATGAGTTTTCAGAGGGGTTAGGTGCAACTTGGGCGTTCGACGACATCCACCGTTTACGTCGTCGCTGAACACATTGAGCTACGACTTTGTATTATTTTCAAAGATTAAATAAGTTTTTAGAAAATTTTCAATAAGAAAAGTATGTTTGTACATATGTTTAAAGAGTGCGGTTGTCATCCATATTAATTTATTTTTAATATCAATCTGTACTTCACTTATTCACAGCTAAACCGAACGGATCCAATAACTATTAAATATGTAGGAAATCGGGTTCGGTTTAGGTGCTTTTCTAATGCAACCAAAAGCAGTTTTGCTATTAGGCGGATACTGCCAAAAATAGGTTGAGTCTTCTCATTTTCAAAATGGTCAATAAGTGACACCTTTTTAATAAAACGAATATGATATACTTCTCCTTATATGTATGTACAATTACTTTTGCGTGTCTTAACTTTTTGGAAATTCTACTGTTCGACACTCGGACTTCAGCTAGGAACTTTTGTGAAGAAACACTAATTCCTGATGCTTAGTGAAACTCAACTTCCTTACGAACGGAGATTATCTTTTCAATGAAATCAAAAAAGAATTGTTTCGATTCTTTTTAGTTTACTTAATTAAAAGAAAAACAAAGAAAAGGACAAATAAAAAACAAGTCTGCGCGAACCCGGGGCCCACTGAATGGCAGTTTACAGTCGACAAATTTAAAGCAGAAGGATTTCCTGGAACCGCACCGCTCTAACATACAAAACTGTCAAGTTATCAAAAAAGTGTTACCGTGTTCTACTACAGTAGGCCGCGCGTGTACTCTAGTTTTAAATGGTGCATACATATTCTGAGGTATGTAGCAGACAATAAATATTAATACCAATCCCTTTCTCTCGAACAGGAAAATTCACTTAATCGTGAGTCAACTTCAAATTAATGAAAATTAAAAAAAGCACTAAATACATGAAATGAAGGGTTGTTTACATTTAAGGACCACCATTTTTACAACGCTTTTATCAACTTGCAATGTTGTATGTCTAGACCACCATACTATAAATATAGTAAAAGTATTTATGGAAAATCTAGTCTAGATATCAACCTCGTCGTATTTTGCATTATGCTTGCTTCTCTTCGCTTGCATTGTATTACTTTGAAGTTAATAAAAAAAGTATTCGCCAAAATAATCAGCGATTAACTTTCTAAATGAAAATAAAGTCGGCAGCATTTTGTTAGGTAATGTCCAAAACTTAAATATTTTTACTAATTTAATTTTAGGTAAAATTATTTCTTATTTAGTTAGAGATAGGGCTCATTTTGAAAGCGACGTGCTATTGACCCATAGTCAAAATTTCTATTAATTCTACCTCAAATAGGCTCACATCGTCAAACCAAGCATATGCCTTCTAACTCATTACGTCATCTTCCATAGGCCATCGTTTCTGAAGGAAACATCGTAAAGCACCACTTGAAGATGCATTTTGAAGGGAAAGAATAGTACTAAATGGCATGGAGCAAACAAAAGTGGTCATTAAAGCCCTATTTCGTGTACTTAACCGCGAAAAACCTCAATATCATAGCGCAGTTGTAAGCTCGAGCTCGAGTTCTACGTAGAAAATTACTTCTGAAACGACTTACAACTGCACAGTAACATAAACTTTCAAATCTGTATTCATATTAAATATCATGTTCTTTGGATTACATGTCAAATCGCAAGTCTACTGCATAAAACAGACTACAAGCCATTTAAAAACAGTATTATAATCTACAAATATATCGCATAGGAAACCTAAAAGCCTTTACAATAGATTTTAGGTATATATTAAATAGCCATATACTTATGATTTCAGATGAAAGAGGAAAAACAATCCAAATGTTGTATTTTAGCGAGTTTCGGCGGTATTTGGAAAGCACTGTGAGCCAAAACGTATTGTAACAGTCCGCGTTTTAGGCCATGTGATATTTTTTTTAATTTATCGAGTCAGAAACAATCAGCACGAATCGTAATATATTTATAATAAAAGCCTATAACGAAGGAGCAATTACATTGTAAAAAAGAAATAATAACAAGTTATGCTTCTGAAATTTCGGGCCCCTTAAGAAGCCCGGGCCCGGGAGGACTCACCCCTTTTCCCCCTCCCTCTCGACGGTATGCGCACACATTTTCATTTCCAATCTCAAACAACAAACATTTTAAAGAATTTAATTTTTAACTGACTTCCAAAAAAGGAGGAGGTTAATTGTTCGTCGGTATATTTATTTTTTATTTTCTTTTCAACCGGTTTCGATAATTCTTTTTGCATCGGAAAGGTAATGTGTCAGAGGTGGTCCCATAATAATCTGGTTTAGATCCGATCATTGGATCATGAAAAAATAAACGGTACTCCTAAATTTGTATATGAGAATTGAAGTCGGTTTTGTTTTTTTTACTCAAAAATTACTTGTTTCTTATTCAGTTTTAAATGATTTTAAAATGCTGGCCAAATTCGAAAAAAAAAAATCGTGGCCGACGAATTGAGAGAACGGTTCCACCATATTATGTTTTTAACATGGTTTGATCTATGACGGAAATCATTATAATGAAAATTTTAAAGCTTGCACAAATTACAACGAAAATTAATCAAAGTTCAAAAAAATGTCATCAAAATTTCAAACCTTTTGTTAGCCCATTCAATTTTAGTACAATAAAGTGCAAGTTTCAAGTCCCTAAAAATTACCGTTAATTTTTTTAGAATTTCTTTTGTCGCATTCTTGTACTATATTTTTTATTCTTGGGTACCAGGCAATATTGGAATAACTTTAGCAATGAATTGGTCAGGAAGGGCACCCTCGATTTACATCGCGACTGAGTGGCATTCCGGCTGGCATTCGCGCGATCTGTCTAAAAAATACACCGGATTCTCACTGTCGCAGCTGTTTAAAGAACTATGTGGTGGGATCGTCTCAACACTTTCTCTTAAGCTTTCAGTTTTTTGCCCGTTTAGCATTTCCGCCGGAAGAGTGATCTTGGAAAATCCCGTGGATTTTAGTAAATGAGCGATACGATAACTTCGTTTCTTTTTTTAGTGGATTTTGATTTTGGGTAAATTTTTGTTTTTGATTCAGTATTTTGCCGCTGTATTCTGATTTTTAACTCATTACTTTTTCAGGCGTATCCTTTTACCAAGAATCGATTTTTTTATACCTTCCAAGAATATCAAATTGTATTATAATTTTAGTGTGATGTTGTACTAAGTAGGTACCAGAAAAAGTAGAGATATTTATACCCATAGAAAAATTGTAAATCTAAAAATGTAACAAAAAGTTAAAGTTAAATTTTCTTATGAAGCCTGAAGACAGCACACACTGTCCTTGTTTGTGTTTGGTTTTTAACACCTTTTGTGCGCTACCTTTATTATATTACATGCTTGTCTCAATTTATTAAATTTCTTACTCATTTGCTATTTTCTTTCTCTTTTTCCGTTCATTTGATGCTTTTGGACACTTGCTTCCCGGTGGACACTTGACGCTACAGCTGGCCAACGAAGGTGTGCCACCACTGCCATTACAAGGCAAGAACTTTCAACGTGCTAGAAATTAGAAATTCCAGTTTAAGCGCGCAGAGGAGAATGAGAGTATGATAAGGTGAGAATAAGAAGCACAGTAAAGCAAATAAGCAAAGTTGAGAGAGATGGCAAAGGTGATTAGGTGCTGCAACGACGATAGTGCTTTCAAATTAAAATGCAATGAAAACAAATATTTTTGTTCTGGAGTTAGGTGTAACAACAAAAATAACAGCAAAACAAATACAACAAAAATCATCGAAAAAAATAAGGCAAAGTATAAAATGCAAAAAATTCTAAAAACAGCAAGAAGCTGATGGATTTAGAAAAGCAACTGGGCAACAACAATAGTGCGGCACTCAAGTGACGCTGAAACGAAATAAGTATCAGTTTCACGGGTGGTGTGAAAATTTTGAAAAAATAAATTTTTCTTTGCAAAGTAGCGGATACTTCGAAAGAAGGATGTCAACAAGGCCAGCGAACTGAAGTGGCACGGCAATTAGTTTAGGACGCTCCAGCGCGCTTGAGACATTATCAGTGAAGCGAACAAATTTTGAGCGGCAGTTGCCACAGAGAAAAAATATCCACCAAACCACCCGTAATAGCAACAACAGTAATGACAGTATTAGTAAGATGAGCAACTCTACAGCAAGCCAGCAGCATAAAAAGTCACAAATGCGAAAAGCAATGAACGGTAAATTGCTAATAAAAAGCATATTGCAGCAACAAAAATATCGCTTGCGATTTGTGCCAGCCTAAATTCAGCTCTTTCAGCTGCTATGCCAGATATCAAATTTCTGTCGCCACTTCGGCTCATGCAACATCATTATGAGCAGACCTTAGAATAATGGCCACATTTTCGGCGTCATAAGAAAACGTTGCAATTAGCAAGTGCGAAAATCCACAGAAAAATTTTTTGTTTTAATTATCTCGCTAAAACATAGATTCATAAAATTATATCAGCGCAAAATTGATTGCACTATGCAGACCATTTGCGGCACACTTTTTATTAATACGCAATTTTTCTTTCTCTAACTACTCACACATTTCTCAGCTATGGAAGTCACAAAAATATGTTTTTTTTTAATAAAATTAGTTATTTAAACTCATTGTCACTATATTGTTGAATCACAAATATATTTCGATATGAATAGCATGTTTTAACTGCAATTTAATTATGTATGTAATTGTAAAAACTTATGTTTTTTTTGTAAATTAATGAGATGAAAGTGTTTTCAATAAATATTTAAATTTTAAAAACTAAATTTTTTTCTCTAATTAAGGATTAATCAATAGCCGAGGGGGCTTGATATAAATACGTATACATATGTAAGTATGAGGCATTGCGTGTCAAGCAGACAGGTAAAAATGTTGGTGCTTCCTATCTAAGTAATAATTTATTATGTAATGCTCGCTTCTTTGCCAAAAAGGATATTCGTAAGGATTTTAGAATCAAAATTATATTAAAAATTGGTCTTTTCTAATAGATTTCGTAGTTGGTCTCTATGTACATGAATGTTTTAAGTACCTGAATTACTGGCCACTCACATCAAAAATGTGCCAGAATAAAAGTACATATCGTCACCTGATCGACCTATTTCGGCAGCCAGTTCGAAAACGTACTATCTCAGAAAACTTTTCAAAAACACCCTACTTGAGAATTTGACTGAAGAATGCCCTATTTCAGAATTTTATTGAAAAACACCCTATCTCAGAATTTGGCTGAAGAACGCCTTATCTAAGAATTCGTTTCAAAAATTCCCTATCTCAGCTGAAAATACATTGAAAATGTGCTGAGATAGTGTGTTTTTGAATCGGCAGCTGAGATATGGCGTTTTTGAACCAAATTCTGAGATAGGGCGTTCTTCAACCAAATTCTGAGATATGGTGTTTCTAATAATATTATAAAATAGGGCGTTCTAGAAAAGTTTTCTGAGATAGGGCGTGTAGATCGATCTTCCACTCAGGTATCGATAAGTATAAGCCAATGCAGTTTTTTCTTACTTATTGATATATGTTATTTTTATAACCCCTAGCTTACCCGGCGCGCTTTGATAAACCCTAAAAATTTTATAATAAAATTTTCACTGGTTAAATATTTGAAATCTATATATAATACGCTAAGGGATTTTTGTGAAAGAAAAAAATAAATAAATCTGATACAAAATGGATATCAGTAGAAATTGTTTTGAAAAGCTTTGTCCCTTAACTTAGCTTAGGGTTGCCATCTGTGTAAAAAATCAATTTCGTTTCATCATATGGGTGGCAATCTTAAGCGGTTTAAAACTGTAGTAGTTTGAAAATATTTTGAAGAAGGTTGCCACCTGCTCAAAATGGCGAAATTAGTTAACTTATATACGCAAGTTATATGAAATATAAAAATAGATATGGATGTCAAACGAAAGAGTGAGAGTTAGTTATAATAGAAGGACTATTTTTGAGGTGTTGGAAGAGGATTGCCACCTGTTTAAAAAGTTAAATTTAAATTACTTAATAATTAAAATGAATTATAAAAACAGGGGTACCGATCGAAGGGGGCTTTGCAAAATATTTATTTCTGAACTACACTTAGCGGGGTTGCCACATGTTTAAAAAATCATATTAAATTTAATTCTTCTGTTAAATAAAATATGTTCTTAAATGTAAGACGAAGGAGAGTTAATAAGTTTTTAGCTTGAAAATACTTTGGAAGAGGGTTGCCACCTGTTTGAAAGGCGTAATTTAATTAACTAATACACATCATTATGTGAAATATAAAAATATGTATACCGAAGTCAAAAGAAAGAGTGTTAAGAGTGCCACGTGTTTAAAAATTACATTCAAATTATTCAGACATTTGTATGAATTATTCAAAGATGGGAAAAGGCTTTATTTCTAGAATAATAAAAAAAATCAAATTCGACTTGGATTAAGGCAATTGGAAAATTGAAATACATTCATATGTACGTACCACAATATGGGTTTCAAACGAAAAAAAACATATCGCAGTGCTTATGAATAGTGAAATTTTTTGTAACCCACCTGGTGCGTCAAAAATGCTTGAAACTTCAATATTTCGAAGTTTAAGGACGCTAGTTTACTCAAAATTTATGCACCCCTGCTTTAGTAATAGCGCTAAAATTGTAATACGGTCTCGTAAAGCACTAGTTCCAATGAAAGCTGAAAAGAATGCGGATTCACACATTTTTCTCTCTAAGAGTCTGCTAAGTTGTGAATTTTTTCTCGTTCAAGGATTATTGGACTTGATCTTTTAAATATGGAACCAGTTCAATTTGCATTTCAACATTTTTCAGAGTGTGTCAGTTATCACTTCCCAGGACATCGACATGTTAAAAGCGATGTGGTAGATCGGGATTCAGTACCGTTCCCTTAGAGTTTATAAGTTTTGAACTACTTAGTTCGCCAATTTTTCTGACCTATGTAGTTTGATTTTCTTCCGCAGCATAAACACTAATGCGTTTACACTACAAGTATTAGCGTAAAATACTGACCTAAAAGAATCCGCCAAAGAATGTGAGCGGAAATTAAAAGTCAGTGTGAAATGCGAATACACCAGCGATGCTGCATTTACAAATTTCATTTATTTCAGTACTATGGCAGAGAAACAGCGAAATGCAAACACATTCATTTAATATCCTTTTGATTGCGCCGCTACAAAAAGAACGTTCTCTAGGCTTGAATGATAGAAAGATTAATAAACAAAGCAATCTACAAAACAAACGGATGGTGCTTACGAGGGTAACTTTTAATTGAAATCGGGCTTGGGAATTCAACAAAGTAAGTTGTAGGTTATAGGTTTTTCTGTCCATGTTTTAGAAGTAAGTGGTTTATTATTCATCCATCTCGAAAAAAGGTTTATTACATTCAGCACGGTCTGTGCTGGCCACTTAGTCTGCAATCCACACGATCCGCCTTTAAATGATATCGGGCAACTACTGTTTTCATTGAACCGTAATTATATTTTGGCCTTAAGCTTTGGTTTTCTCGAAAAGCGGAATGTCCGTAACTTATGGAACGCTATTTAAAAAGAAAAGTATGAACATCAGTGGCGGTGCCACTTTGGTGTAATGTCAAATTAACATTAAATTCATTTGTCAATTTTCTATTCTTTCTGTGTTCTCCAATTTTATTTGTAAATAATCGTAGCTATCATTTGTCCCTTCATTTCTTCGATTTACTAAGGTCCCTGTTAAAGAGCGAAGCAACCGAAAAAATCACCCGCAAGGAAGCAAACTCAACAACGATAAACACCACAATTGCAACAGCACTCATCTCCCACCAGCCTCCTAAGGCTTACGAAGAACTCATAACTCAACTGCTGCCACACGGAATATTGATAGCTGCGATCCAAGAGACGAAGTTGCCTCGATCCGGTCCGGCGATATTGAGATGAAAATGTTCAACGTTTACATACCCCCTGGCAATAGCTTCCCGGCAGGATGTCATCCTGAATTAAGAGCGCTAATCAGTTTGGAGACAAACTGGCTTCGGTGTTGTGTCGTCACTAAGTCTGCTTGTCCGTCACTATTTATAGCAGTGCTAAATCCTCGCTGGCTCTTAGTTAGTTATGTCTCGGCGGATTTTATTCTTTAGTTCAACCAGTAGTTGTTTTTCTGGCCTAGATTCGCAGGTATTTTATCCCTCTTGGTTTCTGTAGTTTGGACCCATGTTCCCTTGTTTATGGTAGATGTAGCGGTTTTGTCCTGTTTTGCGTATAGTAGCCTGAGTGGTTCGTAAAATATATGTCCACTTTGGTCTGGTCGATCTCGAAGATTCCTGCATCAGGGATCTCAAAGCAGATATTCGGCTATTGGTAACCTAGTTTAAGCGGGAAAAGTCGGAACACACGAAGACTTGCACCTTCGCCTGTCATGTGAGCAAGATTAGGTCAACCGTAAGACCACTGCCAAACCCGACGAGGTGCAATGACAGAATGAAAATAGAGCGATCCGCGAGCTACTTCAGCCAACAGTTCACTCTGCAGCCTCCGATGGACAAGCCAAACTTCGAGGTGATAGAATGTCACTGTGAAGTCTGGGTGGCCATTGGGAAAGCGAAAGCATGCGGATGCTGAAAATATTGGATATAGACGGAGAAGATACGGGGGGAATCTGGGCCTTGACGATGACGATCGGAAGACACACTGATCAAGGCAGGGATCGGTACAACAACAACCAGCTGATTGATTTAATCCATCAAGTGTTTCGTCTTTCTGTAATATACACATCTACCCTGGTCTTTGTCGAGCTTCAGCAAATAGAAAATTACGCAAGGGTTAGCTAGTTGGGATGCTTGAATTCTTACTCGTCGACAGTAAGAAAAGAGCATAGAGAAGGTAAAAAAAAAAACAAAACCAAATCAGTGCAAATTCATGTTGTCCTGCAAGTCATTTAATTTCTATTTTTACGCTCGAACCACTTTATTTGCGCACATTTCCGTTGCTATTTGATTGCCGAGCTGTCGCGCGTTCTCTCGGATGCGTCTTTGCGTGCTTACGCAGTATATTGCTTGTTGGTATTGTTTTTAATTCATTGGTGGTGTAACCACTGTTGCGTTTCTGCTCTTCTGCGTTTTTCGTGTTGGCAAGAAAATTAAATAAAAATAACAAAATAATTAAGTGAAATAACAGAAGTGAAATAAACAAAGAAACGTAGTGTGTGTTGAAGCATAAAGGAGGTGGAGTTGGAGTTTACTCACACACAGCTGCGGACAGTAGCAGTAGCCACAGGAACATACTGTTAAACCCATACAAGTAAGTGGTCTGTGCGACTGACCAAAGGCAAGGAGTAGACGAAAATTGCCGCATCTAGTCGTTCATCCTGTCTTTCTGTGTATATGTATGTAGGTCATGACTCGATAAAATATTTTTTCTCCAAGCACTGATTCTGCTGCAGTAACCCCTGGAAATTTGTTTGTCTCTTGTTTTTCTGATCTTTTATTTTTCCCTCGGACTGTTTATTTGCGCTCTGACATTTTTGTTGCACAGTCAAGTGTAGCAATGTGGTAAGCTACGCTAATTTTTATTAATTGACAACTAATTCTTTTTTGCTTTTAACAATATTGTTGTTGGTATACTTGACAAAAGTTACAGTAGCGTAATTGAAGGCACACACAAACAGTGACATCAACATTTATGAATGTTGCAAATTGCCAGTTTTAGTCGATAAAATCTGCTAATATTTAGAGCGGGATGTGATGTTTTGGACAGCTTTATTGTGAACAGACAGCAAAGGGAGCTTTGGCTTTGTGAGCCTGTATACGTTGTAGCTGATACAGAATAAAACAATAGCCACAGATGCGTCACGTATGGATTTGTTTGGCCATCATGTCAGCCTATTATTGGTACCGTTTGCCCAAAGGCGACATTATTGTCATTACAGCTCTGTTATTTTCCATTGATCAACTACTCAATGGAGGATGCAAATGACCGAACGAGTGACGTTAGCAATAAGCTTCATGGGTTTTGTGTGTGCATATTAATTTATTGCTATAATCATTCTTATTTTTTGGCGCTTATGCGATTTTGGTCGAGTCCAATAAAGCACATCTATTCTTTTTGTTCTTTACCAACTGAGTCCAATTGGACCATTGGAGCATTGCCAACTGCTGCCAAGCCACAACTCGTAAAGTGATCCCGAAGACCAACTGGTAAGATGAGGAAAGTCAAGAAGGTACAGAGAAAAAAGATGCCGCCTACAGGAACATGCTCCGATCGGGCGTAACGCCAGCTACGTGAGACCTTTATGGGGGACTGAAGAGGGAAGGAAAACGCATAGACCGCAATAAGAAGAGAGATTCTGAAATACGAGAGTGCGAAGAGCCTGAAATGCTGGCCGACAGCACAAAGGCCCGAAACTTTTACAAGGAGCGTAACCATCTTACGGAAGTTTGCAAGACCAGGGCGATGTATAGAAAAATGTTTCACCATACTGAATGCTAGCATGCATCAACTCGTATGCATAGTAAGGTCAGATGAACATATATCCACCGACTGAGATTTAAGTGTACTCTTCCCAATCCACAAGAAAGGCGACCCCGCCATACGCGCCTTCAAAGTATAAGTTACAAAGTCTTATCGAGTGTATTGTGCGAAAGAGTAAAGCTAACCGTCGACGAATTAATTCAGCCTTTTCAGTGTGCCTTAGACCTGGAAAATACACCATAGACTACGTATTCATAATGCACCACATCTTGTAAATGACCCGCGAGAAAAGGATCGACACACACCTTCAAACCGCTTTCGACAGCACTAAAATGATTTACATATACGCCGCGGTGTGCGAATTGGTATCCCCGCTTTTTGATAAAAAGCCGCAGTCTATTTATAAAGTGTCATGTTTATACGACGAGAGAGGGCTTTACTTCTCAACACTCATCATGAATGTGCTGGTGTATAGTGTAGAAGCATGTACAATGACATCCGAGGAGACGGCTCTTGGAGTATTCAAGGGAGACGTTGGTGAGGGAAAGTACCACAGACGATGGAACGATCAGCTGTTTGAGCTTTGCAACGATATAGACATAGTGCACGAATTAAAATACAGCGGCTACGTTGGCTTGGCCATGCCGTTCAAAAGGAGGCCGACGCTTCAGATTTGAAAGTATTCAACTCGGATTAGCAGAGGAAGTGGGAGGCCATTACTGCGATGGAAAGACCAAGTGTAGGAGGACTTAACTTCACTTGGCATTTCCGATTGCCGTCAGTTCTTTGTTGAACTCGACCAAAATCACCTAGGCGGTTCAGTGCCAAATAAGAAGAAGAGCATACTGCTTCGAAAGTAAACGAAGTCGTTTATTTTTAAGGAATATAACTGCCAAAGGTAACTCTAGTGCCGATTCGTTGTTTGATGATGGCGGATACTTCAGACTTTGTGCATACTTCCAGCTATAGCAGCTTTGTTGTTTTTAGCCGCGAATTTTCTAATCGCAACTCATATGGTCGAATCAGACATCCGTTTCGTTAACTTCGACTGAAAGCTCCGGTTCATTCCCTCCTTTAATTAAAATTATTATATCATTCGGAAACGTAGAAAGGTTAGTGTTTAAAGAAATAATAATAAGAGGACCTACTTTGTAGCACTGGCGGAATATGGAAAAATCTCTTTTTTTGAAAACCTAATTTAGTAGTCATGAGTGGATAATTACACAGGCATATATGAGAAGGTAAGTCTTACAAATGTCCATCGTGAATCCTTTCTTTGAAATAAATTTTTCTCGAAAAGCCATATTTCAGTATATTCCACTTCAAATGCCCATAGCTCTGTTGCTTTTCCCGTAAAAAAGGTCTGATTGAACCCAACTTGTTTGAAAATTAACAAAATATGTGGCTATAAGCAACATAAACCGATGGTCTTATATGATATAAGTAACCAAAGCACCGTACATTAAGTTTTCTTAATTTCTATCTCTTTAATTGGTTGCCAATATTTCTCCTAATTAAGGCCGTTTGCACCTTGTCTGGTTAATTCTAACTCGCAATTAAACATCGTTATCGACGTTGTCGACACCCAGCATATAACATGTGATCGATAAAGCAGTCGAAGTGCTTAACTGAAGGATGTAGCTCCAGTTAGTGTTAACTAAACGTGGTGCAAACGGCCCTTAGAGTTGGTTTGTACTTAATATAAACAAAAAACTTCAAGCCCACCAGTTTTTCTTTTATTTGTAGTAGTTGCCATTTGACAAACTGTTTTTAAAAACCATGCGAAAAAGTGTGGCATGTACTAGGAGGCATGCAATAAATAAGGTTGCTCCACGTTGTATTTTATTGGGAAAGGGCTGAGAGGAATTAAAATATGTACATATGAATGCATGTACTTATCAATTATGTAATATTTTTAAGCGAAAAAATTAAGTAAAAAAACGTACGATTAATAAACAACATACGTACATGCATGTAGGTATGTGCATACACTAGACTGGGTCGCAAAAAAGTGGATTTCAGCGCTATAAAATGCACAACATCTTTTCAGCCATTATGTTACTCCCAGTTTGGCCATTGACATGAGAGAAGTGAGTGAGAAGCGGCTATAATTGCCAGAAATTTTAACGCTTGGTCAACGGTATTGGCCAGTACTCGTTAAAGCTTGATCCCCCATTGTGCTAGAGTATCTCAAAATAAAGTCATATAACAACTTTTACATGAGACATGTTAACCTGGCGCTTGCATCAATCAAATTACATGGCAGGATAAGTATGATAGATGTCCTCGAAATCGCATGCCTTTCAATTTCTTAGCGAGAAGCATCCAATAATAGCTAAAGTTAAAGGGGCAGTGTTTTCACAACCTGCATGCCGCTTGTTGAATAGCATAGATTCCTTAGGTCACAAAGGAGGTGAAAGGCAGGCTTGCCATAACCGCTAAGAACCAGGCACCGTTACCGGATGGAATACCAAGCATCGCTCTTAAAGTAGTCATAAAAGAAAGGCCTTCGTTATTCCCCAAGTTTTATGATCAACGTATTCAGGAGGGAATAGTTCCTGTGGCTCGGATAGAACAGAGACATACTCTTCTGTTAAAGAAGCCTTCACCCTTCGGCATAAATGTCCCTCTAGATATTTTATACTCTGGCTAAAATCCTCCAACGCGATCCCATTACCGGCCCAACCAACGAAATTTCGTCCAGTGATAGAAAAGGGGCATTTAAAATGCTTTCAAATTCAACGACCTGGCCGCAATTCGTAGCGACTCCTAACAGCTTTCACATTACCGCGTACTTATTTGCATAATAAAATTGGTATGATATCAAAGAATAGACACTTTCCTTAACAAAAAAGAATCAT
>NW_016165011.1:0-2413 GCF_001687245.7 Rhagoletis zephyria | reverse complement strand
GTAAGTCTATTCATGATGAAATGTCAAAGCATACTGAGCATCTTTCTCTTTGACACCATGTCTGAAATCCCACGTGATCTGTCAAATACTAATGCATGAAAATCCTAACCTCAAAAAAATCACCCGTTATAAAGGTTACATTAAAATTTGTGATTGTGTCTAAAGTAGAGCATTTTATTACCCGTTTTAAATTGGTTTACAACCAAGAAAGATACGTACGTCATAAACCGACAATAGAAATGCTTAACTTTAGACATAGCTTTACTTTTAATCCAACCTTTAAATATAAAGTAAGCTTTATAGTTAAAGGTTACATCAGAAAACGGCCCTTAGTATAATCTCTACATGAGTATATGTATACTCTTGAGAGTCTTATCAGTAATTTTTGATAAAAATAAATGACATTCGCATGTCATTCGAGAGTGTAAATAGCAAAGTGAGCAGCCATCTCGCTGTTGGGAGCGTGAGCCATTGAGTGCATTGCGTGAATCAACGTATGTTTGTATGTATGTACGAGTAAATATACAATGTACGTGCTGGCGGTAGCTATATTTGAGAAGAAGGCAACGAAATGGGCAACGGTCGAGCGTAGAGTCCAAAACAAAAAGCGCAATGACAGCTGAGCGTCAAGTGAACGAGTGAAGAGCTGTGAAAGAGCAATTGCATTCGCAACCAGTTCATTGCACTACCGCCGCGACTACCTGCTGCTGCAGCCGGGCAATAAAGTAACCAATTCCATTTTCCGTGTTCTTTCTCAGCACAACATATGTTTTTATAAGTGCATATACGTACAGTGACGAGCAAAAATATTGGCACAGTGAATTTTTCGCAATATATGCAAAGTTTTGTATTCTAATTTAATTTCGATAATATTTTATAAAAATATACATAGTTAATTTTACACCAAAAAACATAAAAATAAAATCTCTAAACTTTTTTTATTGGAAGGTGTTGCTTGCTCATTTTCTTCATACAAAAAGTAATTGAATATACTTTGTATGGAAAAACTTGCGTGAAAAAAAATTATCAAAAATCAACGCAATTTTCTAGCGACTTCAAACTCACACTTTGTTATACTAAATTTGAATTGGATATAAAACTGTATTCTTAGAATTTTTCTAAAAAANATTATCAAAAATCAACGCAATTTTCTAGCGACTTCAAACTCACACTTTGTTATACTAAATTTGAATTGGATATAAAACTGTATTCTTAGAATTTTTCTAAAAAATCTGAATAAAAAGTTGCAAATTAGTGTGTAATTTTAATGAATTTTCCTGAGTTTTGTACAATGTTTTCTGGTATAGAATGAACAATTTTTTTATAAAAAATTACCGAAAATAAACTAGAATAAAAAACTTTGCATATTTTGTGAAAAATTCACTGCTCCAATACTTCTGTTCGGCAGTGTATTACATATATATGTACACTATTGCCCCATTGACATTTCTCTTTACTTTTATTCCAGTTCTTGACTTTCGCATGAATATTCACGCCTATTTGTTTGCTTATCGCTGGAGCTGATAAACAATTGCTGCAAAAAATCCAAATCAAACCTAATTTTTTAACAAAAATAATAAGTATTCTACACAATAACTAAAGTACTATAATATCTGTGCAAACAGCAGAGTGTGGGAGATGCGCTTGTGGAAAAAATTGACGTTAAGCTAAATTGTATTCGCAAGTGATATTGTATAAATAATAATAATCAAGTGCCGGCGATTTTGTAATCAGTTGACGCGCTCCGCTGCGAGAGTGAGGTACGAATTCTTTGAAGCAGGTTTCTTTGCGTATTTTTGGGTGTTTGTTTTAATTGATTTGAATGATACGTAGCATAAATTCAACTCCTTTGATGTGATTATGAACAAAGAAAGAAAAGTGCTATTAAAAATGCGAAAGTGTAATTTATCTCTCTTCGGCCTTAAAAATTATCCAATCATTATATTAGCTCGAGTAGATTTTTGTACAAATGAGAAATGTATTCCGAGAAATACATATGTATTTGTGCGTTATCAATCCCTACAAAAAATGAGACTAATCCGGGCTGACTCCGGGAGCAATCGCAAAGCAGCATGCGACTAATACCACTTTTGATCTCTTTATATGGAATGAACTGATCGCTTTTGTTCGGGCATGTCCTATGAAGAGACTAATTGTTCACATTTATACCCGAAAGGGTATGAAAAGCGACTAGTCACTTTTAAAAAATAAAAATAAAAATTTTCGCCAGCTGAGATTCGAACCGGGGTGCTCAGTTTTGTTAGGCGAATACTCTCTCTGTGTGCCAACGCTGCACATGAAATTTCATTGACTAAGAGCGTACATATCATTAAATCGTTAATAATGGGTGATTTTTTAAGAGCTTGATACCTTTTTTTTTAAAAAAAACGCATAAAATTTGCAAAATCTCATC
>NW_016165010.1:0-29193 GCF_001687245.7 Rhagoletis zephyria | reverse complement strand
ACACACACACACACACACACACACACACACATGACCATAGCGTGCGTGATGCCACCGATTAAATCCGCATTAACTGTATTAGTTGCTAATTATTTTAGACAATTACGCAACAAATATATGTAGGTCGTAAGACTTAGAGATGGCTTATTACCTACGCGTATAGAAGAAGGGCATTCGAACGCTGAGGCAACGGTACTTAATTGTTGTACTCGTAAGTATTATGAATGCATGACAGAGCAACGCCTATGTGTATTCACAAATTGGTTTCTGTATTAATAAATCTCTGAAATTTCGGCTAAATCATCTTCTGTGTAGGCCGATGAGCTAATGAAGAAATGAAGAAACTGACTGCAGCAAAAAAAAATCATTATTTTGGTAAAATGTGTCGAAACTAACGGAAAAGGCAAATAAATGCTAACAAATAGGAAAGGTCCAAAAAACAAAAAATGTTACAACCATAAATCGATCGAGTGTAATGAACTCAGGCACCGTTAACTGAATGATGAAGCATACATATATATGAAATGGCAAAATGTTTCTGAATGCGAAACAAATTGTGTTCAGGCCGTTTTTTTTTCATGCTTAGTAGGTAGGTAGCGGTAGTAAATTTACTACATCTGTTCATATAGGTACTATATATGTATGTATGTATGTGAAATTTAATTGCGGTATTGCATGTACTCTATATATCTTCTTTCTTCATGCATTAAAATAGTAATATTACAATATTTCTTGCTGAAACGTCTCCCAGTAGGCAAATAAAAGACGGCAAGTGTGCGAAAAAAGCAAACGCCACAAAGACACAGAAGATTGATAGTAAGCGACGAGTGTTTTATTACATGCAAATTGAATTTTTGGCTTAAGTGTTAGGCGCGCTAAAGAAGGCAAGAAGGCAAGAAGCAGAAGTGCAGAAGAGCGCAAAGTGCATAAATTCAATTTAAATGCGCCACAGCTTCCCAACAAAAACAAAAAAAAAGGTCTAAATAATGCGAATAGACATTGCGCGTTCGCGAGCAGCTGACGGCAACAACGTACAAGTTTATGGCCGCGCATAAACGCACAAACTCAGCTATGCTTACGCTTAAATATGCATACAAACATACAAATCTAAATGCTAACCGACTCTACCATGCGCCACCATTAAGTTCAACCAAAACCAACATAACTCCGCTTCAATGCCGCTCGGCGAGCCCCCCGCCTGCCCGCCTGTGCCACTGAGTCAAGTGCGACGTATGTATTTAACCCTTTTGCCCTGCCATTCATAATTTTAACAACGCTGGCATGCAGACGCACGCGATGCACAGGCGCCAAAAAGTTGCACAAAGTTACTAAATGGAAGCATAACTGCAGTGTGTAGTACGAGTATCTGTACTTAGTTGCAGTTGACGCCATTGCATACATATGCCTGGCTGGTGCTGGTGTGGACCAGCGATATCTGTTGCTCTGCCACACTTCGGCTGTTTTACCTTGTTCGACTTATTGCTTTGGAAGTGCAACTATTGCGGACTTCACTTCCACTAAGTGTGATATCTCTACAGCAACGTTTGCCGGTGTACACACACACACACACACCAGATTTATGTATTTTATTTGGGGATTTCCAGGCAAAAATTTTAGAGGCGCGTTAAATGCAAAATGTTAGTCCTCTTCACCAGAGTGAATTATTTTTTAAACGACCCTAAAAAATGTAAATAGGCTTCCTATCAATTGACCGTAATATTTTTGTTTATATATTACCTGACAACTTTGGACCACGTGAACCGTTTTAGCTCAAGAGTGGTCCCATACGAATTTGGTTGAATTCCGATTATTGGATCATGAGGAAAGTAACGGTACTGGCTGAATTTTTATGTGAGCATTAGTTTTATAAGTGGTTTTGAATCTTTTTTTGTAAATTTACCCGAAGTTAAAAAAAATAAAAAATTTTCGTAATCGTCTTTGAAATTATTATACATATGTAGCCAAACTTTAATAATACGAGTTTCTGTAACACTAGGTTTCTATAACTGGAGTTCTATCATGTGGAAATTAATACATAATTTTTCACAATATACGCAACAGTTTTTATTTTAAAAACATTATTTTTTTTATAATAGTATAGTAAAATATTATTTATAAGCTTTGTACAAAAATCAGGAAAATTCAATAAATTCGCGTGCAAATTCTCCAATTTTTAATCAGTATTTTAAGATTTTTTATTTTTTTATTTTAAGTTTTTTTTTGTGTATGCATTTTTTATTTTTAACTCATTCAATTTAAAAATAAAATTTTGAATTTGCTAAAAGATATCGTTGATTTTTCAGATTTCTGTTTTTTTCATGCAAATAATTTTCGAAATTTTTTAGTATGGCACAAAATGCGCGAAAAACTGCCAAAAAACAAAGGCCAGTCCGAGCTAAATACCTCAAATTTGCAATTTATTATACTTAAATTTAATGGGCTACAAAACTGCATAACATAAAAAAATTCTACAAAATCTGATTAAAAAGTTAAAATTTTTCGTGCAATTTTATTGAATCTTCCTGCGCTTTAAACAATGTTTAGAAGTCATGTATATTTTTGTATTTTACGTCGTAATATGCACCATCTGTTTATAAAAAATTTGCAAAAAAAAAAAAAAAAAATTTGTTGCGTAAATTGAAAAGTAAAAATTTTTCCTGGGGGTGTTGACTAGGATGGTACAGAATAAGTAAAGTCGGAATTTTAATGCTCTCACCCCCTGTGATTGTTCTATATCGAACAATATACCCCTATTTTTTTACTTTGAAATCAAAAAATATTTAGAGGTCGCTTAAAGAGCTCACAGTTTTCTATGTATTTTATATGAAAAAAAACAACTTTTCGTAGAAATGGTATGAAATTTTTGAAAATCAATATTTTTCGATCGGAAAACTCTGGCTCCTTTCAACAGACTTCCAATAACAATATCTAATTCTATATTTAACCATTTTTCAAAACTAAAGATTTTTTTATTTTGTTAAGTTGTTTTCTTTTCATATAAAACACTTCGAGCGCTTTGAGCGACCTCTAACTATTTTTCGATTACAAAATGAAAAAGTAGGGGTATATTTTTCGGCATAGAACATAAAAATTCCGACTTTATTTTTTCACATGCACTTTTGGGCCACCCTATCGTTCACAAATGTCTGCTTTTCAGTTGTCTTGTAATGTGAACTTTTCAGTTTACAACAGTAAATTAATTAGGGAATAATAATTTTTAACCGGGTAAGCTGACAACCAGGCAAGTGTGAGCAACCATATAGCAAGTAAATATTTATGGATTGTAGTACGTACAAACAATTTACAAATATAGCTCGAAGTCCCCATAAGTCCATCGACCTATTTACGGATATAAAGAGGACAGAAACATAATTTCTTGGTAAGTTGGATAATTAAACACAAAAACAGCACTTTAACCTCAACATAACGAATGGAAGAGGTGTACGAAATTTTTTTATTTTTTGCTTTACCTACAAATGTGGGAAACGTCGATGATGGATTCCTAAAGATTCACTTTTTAAACACATTTGAGTTCATATTTGGCTAATATGAAGCAGTGTTGGCCAAACAAAACTTTTGCTTCTTTACCAAGCCTTCAGTAAATTACGGAGTCGAAATATCCTCTTACCAGAGCATCATCATATACATATCTACATATATACATACAGATATAATAGGGTTGGGACTATCCGTATATTCGGAAATGCGGATCGAATATTCGTGTATATGAAAAAAGTCATGTTATTATCCGTAAAATTTGATTTCAGGATATCCGTATATATTTTTTTTTGTATCTGTTAATATTGGTTCATTATTTTGTTTTTCGAATATCCAGTAATTTGGGTTCAAACAAAATCCCCACCTCTACCCCTGTTCGTTCTAATTATAGTTATGTAATTCTGTTTTCCTTTATCTTCATTTTTATTTTTATTCTCTATTGATAACAAAATCGATAGTAACATCCAACAAAATATCGATACCAATACCGATAAAAATATCGATAACAATATTGACAACAAATTCGATAAAATTTTCGATAGCAAAATCGATAATAATATTGGTAGCAAAATTTGTTAGAAACCTGATAAAAATATCGATAACAGCAATAACAATATCGATAAAAGAATATCGATAACAAAATTGTTAAAATATCGATAACAAAATCTGTAACAGAATCCACAAAAATGTCGATTATTATATCGACAAAATTGTTAAAATATCGATAACAAAATCCATAACAATATAAATCAAAATTTCGATAAGAAAATCGATTACAACATCGATAAAAAAACCGATAAAAATATCGATTATTATATCGATAAGTCCTGAGAATCCCGAAAACCTCTACAATCCTAAAATAGTTCCCAGATTGATTCTCTGTGTCTCTATCCAAATCCTTTCCTCTATAAATACCTTTCTTCTTCTATCTATATCCATAAGCATTTGGTTTATAAGGCTGCTAGGTGATTATACATCAATTTGAAGTTAGTTACTACATAAGTAGAAATAAATAAATTTTTCGGTGCGAATTGATTGAGCTATGCCGTACTGGGTAGTAGTATATTCACAGAAAAAACTACATACATACATACATATATCCGCATACAAATTTATTTACATCCCAATAGACATAAATACATATTTCTATACGTCCGACATGCAAATAACTTTCTCAGCTTCAGTTAACATCGTCGCCCAACGCGCAACGCCCAAATGCAGCGTAGCGCAGCGCATTGGCCCCGCAGTGACTCGTAAATTTGTTTTAGTGCCATTTGTGTCGCTCTGCTTTTGCATCTACTTAACCTTCCAGACAACCTCCCATTTGTGCTCCCACTTAGCTGCGCTTGTACATTTGCTTGTTTTATATTTTGTGTTGGCCTGTTTTTTTTTCGCATGCCCCTTTGTGCAGCATATTTGTTGTTGCTAGTTGAGTAGGAACACCTTTTCACGTAGCGTCTGTCTGACTTTTAGCACCATCTAATTTTATGTGGTATATGAAAATTACTGCCATGCCATTCTTTTTGCGCCCGCCTATGCTTAAATTTCACACTTTTGTGGCATTTGAGTGAGTGAACAATTTTTCCTATGACATGTAAATTTGCAACGCAAATTTCGATGGGAGTTCACAAGCAAAATAGTTACATATGTATGTATGTATACATGACTATGTAACATGACTAACTATCCTTCTGAAAACGTATGCACGCTAGTCAACCCTCTAAACAACCCACCAAAGAACTCGCTGATAGATCAACTAAATCGCTAAAATTTATAATAGACAGACGTAAGTATGTATGTACATATCTGTGAACTTTGGGCAAACCACCTCTGTGCTTTCTGTAGGTTGGAATTTAGAGTAAGTTATAAGGAGCTTCCGCTGCTGTGGTGTCGTGGTAAGCATTGCGCGCTTCCACTCCGCAACGCCTGGGTTCAAGCCCTGGTCAAAGCAACATCATAAAAAATATAGAAAAAAGGTGTTTTTCTTAACAGCGGTCGTCCCTCTGCAGGCAATGGCAAACCTCCGAGCGTATTTCTGCCATAAAAAGCAGTTTCTCATAAAAATACAAGCTACGTTCGTAGTCGGCGTAAAACTTTAGGCGACTCCGCTTTGTGTGACAACATCAAGGCGTACGCCACAAATCGGAGGAGGAACTACTCGGCTAAACACTAACACATTTTGTAGGCGTCAATCTATTGCTATTATGACTAAATAGAAGACACTACGACCTGAAAGGTTATTTGTATCTCTTAAGATTATCCCTAATCCAGAATGTCCAAGACATGCTCAATTTCCTAATTAGTCTTAAAATGGCTTTACAGTGAGTAAATCTTTGTCAAACCAAGGCTGGACAGTCACAAAGAATGTGTTCGAAAGTTTCCTCATCCTCAAGGCAAAGTTGGCACTCTGACTCTCCGCTTTCATCTATTCGTTGGTCGTGACACGTTGGATACCCGTAGAGTAGTCTAATGTCATCTATATTTAGTTGAACCATATCTATTAGAGGTAAGAAAATGAGCTTTTGCTCGAAGTATATACTTACTGCGTTCAGTGTGTACGCAATTAGTAATTATGGTTCTCGGAGAGGACCAACTAAGAGCACAGACCGATGGCTACTAAGTCAGTTCAGATAGCGCTGGTCGAAATCTCAGGCATGTGAAACAGCAGTTTTTTCGGATCGAGGGTGACAAGAGTCGATGTTGGATTAAGCGTCTTCTTATTCTTAGATTCATTTTCTCTTAAGTTGCAGAGGATGCATTTATTTATTTCAATTTTTCATGAATAAGGCCACTGACTTAATCTAAACTCATCTATTCTAAATTTTGAAAATGATTGTTTCAATAATTTTAGTTACCTAATCCAAATCGAACTCAACTACGAGCGTCATTTGCATTTTTATCTATACAACCGGAAAACTTCAAATAACTATATTTTGAAGTACTTTTTTAGCAATTGTCTCTTGCAAATCTATACACATTCGCGATTTCGTTGACAAACACAAAAAAAAACCAAAAAAAAACTACCGCAGAAATATTCTTTGATATTTGGTAAATTTGAAAGGTGTTGCATTGCAATTTGCATACTTTACGACATTTGACTCGTCACGCCGGCAATTCAAAGCGCTTTACTAAAAATATATATTTAAAAAAAAAAAAGAATAAAGACAACGCATACATACAGAATATGCTCTCGGAGTTGAGTTTCAAATGCGCATTAGTAGGTTTGCATAAATTTTAGAAGGTTTCAAAATCTGCAACACTGGATTTTGCATGCATACCTCTACAGCAACATGATACGGCAACTGGAAGTGCACAAAAAATACATATGTACGCTTTTACACTAAAACGCGAAATGCAAGTGAAAATAAAATAAAAAAAAATATATGCATTCCATCGCAGTTAACACTTCTAGGCAAATTCTATGCAAAAGGCCACTGAATTGGCGGGCAAACGCAAAATTTTAGTGAAGCTACAAATTTGCATATTATATGTTAAATTTAGCTATGTTTTTGTATGTATACATATGGTTACACTTAAATCTGTTGGATTCGTGAATATATTCGTAAGATATTAATAAACGTGGAGTTAGTTGCATATGAATATGTTCAAATGGAAATGGATATGCGGGTATGCCTCTGTCCTTGTGCAATAGCATACACATACATACATGTGTATATGTAAACGCTAAAGGCTCAAAGCTACTAAAACACTCGAATTTGCATTCCCACACTTTCAACGAAACATATAGCCATGCATTTGACATAATCCGACTTACCTACTTATTTACTATGTTCGTAGTACAAACAGTCAAATGCACGAGGGTAGGCAAAAAAGTTACCGTTGTGAATCAACCACCTCACTTGGCCTTAGTCAAATAAATTTATTTTACTTTCGGATTTCGCTGTACTAGCAAATGAATCGTAGCAAAGTCATAAAAAATTATTGAGAGGAGAGGGTCGAAGAATTTGTTCTGGAAGGTAGATACACGTTTGAATAAAAGAAAAACAAATAAATACGCAGAATTAGTTGCAGAATGATCTTCGGCTACTTTTAATGTTCACGATCAACTTTTAGTTTCTAAGGCCAGCGTAACATGATGAATGCCCCCAATGTTCATAAAATGTGAGGTTCCTTGACTAAATGCTTCCCAGGGGTCACATAATGTTATCTGCTGTTTCCATAAGGTAAAAATATGGATAAATATAAAGAAAAAGATGACGATGAGGATAACGATAAAAGTAAAGATGAAGATAGAGGAAGAAAGATTAAAATAAAGATAATTATAGAGAAAAGGATATAGACAGCGGCACAGAGACTCAAACTGGAAAATATTTTGGGATTTTGGATATTTACGGGATTCTCGGGACTTATCGTATAATAACTGGAAGTGCACAAAAAATCGATTTTGTTATCAATATTGCTATCGATTATTTACTGATTTTGTTATCGATTTTGTTTTCGGGACATATCGTATAATAATCGAAATTTTTATCGGTTTTGTTATGGATTGTTTACTGATTTTGTTGTCGATATTGTTATCGATACTTTCATCATTTGCTATCGAAATTTTTAGCGATTTTGTTATAAGTATTTTATCGATTTTGTTATCGATTTTTATCAATTTACTTGTCGATATTTTAATCGATTTTCTAATCGATTTTATCACCAATATTATTATCGATTTTTCTATCGAAATTTTTATCGAATTTGTCATTGATTTTGTTATCGATTATTTATCGGTTTTCATCGATTTTGTTATCGATTATTTGTCGATTTTGCTACCAATATTATTATCGATTTTGCTACCAATATTATTATCGATTTTGCTATAGAAATATTTATCGAATACTTCATCGATATTTTTATCGGTAGAGTATAAAGACAAGTTTCACTTATGCAGTGTGGTACAGGCACTGTTACTTTTTTTTGATACTTCGAGAATAAATAAACGATTTCTTCTGGGTGTTATCCTCAGTATTGGCACAGAAACCTTGCGATTGAGGGTTCTAGGTCTATGTATCCCTATGCAGCCCCTTTCATGACGCGAATATCTGCAACTTATTCGGTTATGATTCCATTGTAAGCCGGTAAGAAAATGAGGTACGCGCGATTCTTGATTTCGATATGTGTTAGTAGCTTAAGGCATTTCTAACATCAACTCTGAAATGACCTCGTGTGTTTTCAAGTCAAGTCGCGCCAGCCTACTGTCAGATGCGTCTAGATACATTTCTTGGTAGCCCCACTTTCTGAATACTCTCTGCTACACATATGTAGCTGAATGGCATGAACCCCTGAATGAAAGACACATTTAACTTTAGACACCTTGTGCGACACCATAATCGATTTAATTAAGAAATTCTCTGATATTTTTTGAGTAAAAATGTCCAGTTTTATAGTATTTTTGAAATGAACTTTAGACATAAAAAATTACAAAAAAAAACGCGACAAAAAAAGTTCAAAAGTACGAAAAAAATAATTCAAAATATCCCAAAGAGAAAGGCCAAAAAATGCATCGAAATTCCGGAAAATTGGTAAATTTGTAAATTTGATTCAAAAAGTTGCGGAAAATTCACTAAAGTACCGGAAAGGTATTCAAACCTAAAAGCTAAAAACAAATGGAGAGTTTCTTTTATCATAGTGTAAAATATAAGTGGGAGGAGGATGACCTTTTTGCCTTTTACATTAGCCGTAAAAGACAATTCAATTTTTTTTTTCATGAGAAAATCACGTTTGTAACTAATTTCAATAGAATATGATTCTTTTGATTACCTCGAGAAAGCGGCACATACAATTTTTCACTGCCTTTTCGAATTGTATTATGGTACATATGTATGTGCGGAATGCACCTCCCTCTACTACTTCTTGATTCCATGAACTTTTTAAACTTCCCTCGTAATCATAAGCACATAGCATATACTTGGTTATGACTAGTATCTACATAGTACATAGGTTGTGCAACCAGCCGAAAGATTGCCTTACAGTTAGAGCAACAGCTGTTGCCAACATCAGCTTGCAGCGACTACAATCAGCACAACCAGTAAGTTGGGTTTATTGAAAAAATATGCATGTATGAACATACAGAGAATGCTATAGTAAATCGCAAATCGCGGCAGCAGTGCCAATAAGGGCAACAACTAGCAACAAAACCAACAACAACAACTCAACAACCAGCAACTCGATCAGCGAAAAAAAAAGTAGTGAAAAGCCATCGCAGAAGCAACTCCAAATCCAGGCAATAATAGCCAAGTACTAGTACCTAATAGCTAGTTCACGTACTTTATTTCACCGCACAGCAGCTTCTCCGCTGCAGTGGTAGCGGTCCAACCAACAAAAAAACAATGCAGAAATAGCAAAGGAAAAAAACCTGTTTATGATCTATTCCCTCCACTTACACACTCCTTCAGCGCTTCGATAGCGGTTAGCCGCGATTGTGCTGCACTAAAAAAAATAAAAAAAATTATGTGGCAACACCCGGTGCTTTCCTGTCCCACCTTGGAGTGAAGAATAAATACCACTTCGACAAGCCAACTAACGCGGCGCTGGTTTTGTACTTGGTCTTTACCGCTGCTTTAATATCATTTCAATTTTTTTTTTTGTATAATTTTCATTTTGATGTCACAACTCTTTTTTGGTTATTGTAGTTGTTTTTGCATTGGTAATGTATGCTAAAACCGCATGAAAAATACGGTTCAATGAAAAATGGCCACCGGATCGGTTGCATTTCAATTTTTCCGCTTCACTTTTCCCATTTGTTGCTACACCAGGCGGCGCTGTTGCTGTGCTGCCTCATGTTGCTCTTTTTTTTAGTTTTTTTTTTTTGCAGGCGCTGCAGCGCGGTGATGGCAATGGTACAGCAAAATATAATTGCACATCCTCCCAACCTTGCGTTGCAGCATAGTGTTTATGATGTTTTGAAATGCTAGAAAAAAAAATGTGTAAGCCGCGGATTATAAGAAAGTAGCAAAATAATATTATGGAAGCGTTTTTAGATAGTTGACGTTTAATTAATTGTTCGTCACTACCAACAAAAAATAAATAAAATGGTATCCTGCAATGAATAGAGAGTTATTAAACTTTTCAAAAATATTTATTTTCTGCTGCGTTTTAATATATGTAGACAAACATAACTGAATGTTATAACCCAGCTTTGGAAATCCATAGCAACAAAAATATGATGATTGAAACCCTATATAAAGCGTCATTACAAATTGCCCTCTTCTAGTAAGGTAAAAGATATAATTTTCCGTTGCATTTCGGTGAAGAAAAGTAATCTCAGTGGAAGTATGAAACCAGCATCCATTCTTCTAATATTTTAAAGTTAGTGCAATTTACATAAAACATGCATGCGTGAAGTTCAGAACTGATTTCTGCCAAGAAGGGTAAATTGTTTGAGATACTTGTAGAGTTGAGTTAAATAGAAGCTTTCACACGACGATTACCCGATTAAAGCCACAATCCCCGATTTGAGACTTCAGGCACTGTGGATGAACTAATTCTTGCACTAAAGGCCACTCACGGCCTATCTGACAAGGGCTGGGCCGATTGCCAACTCTGCGTAGAGGAAGACCATGGTATTCTTAACACAACTTGCATTCATGTTCTTCAGCGGCTTGGCATACTTACTTGTATTGATAAACTCGGTTTCAACGTTTTTATTAAAGAGGCTAACGGTACTTTAGCTAATCGAGAGCATAAATTCTTAGTAAGAATGCGAAAGACTCCGATGACTATTTGCTTTGGGATTCTGTATTCATTTACAGCTAAACTGCCAGTAAATTATTTGAGAACTCATTCAAACTGAGCTGAGTCCAGATGAGATCAGATGAATCGAGCTGAGCAGAGACGACTAAATACGATTAAGCTAAGTTGAGACAAGATGGCCACGAGATGAAATGAGCTGAGTTGAGTTGAGTTAAGATAAGATGAGCTGATTTAGGCCCAGATGATATTAAAGGGGAAAAGATGAGATGAAATGGGATGAGCTGATATGAGCTAGGATGAAAATTGATGAGATGAGATAAAAGATTATATAGAAAATATATGGCAACGACATTGACATAGTTCAGCGAATCAAAATGCAATGGCTGCGCAGGTTAGGTCCTATAGTTAGAAAAACAAACGCAATAAAAGGCCTGCGTTAGAAATAAAAGGCGGGGAAAGACTTTGCCTCACTTTAAGTGTCCAATTGATGTCCGTTGACATAGAAAAAGATGAGATGGGATGAGCTGGATGAGCTTTTATGACCTCAGATGTCATAAGATGGGATGAGATAAGATGAGAAAAAATTAGGGTGTAAGAGCTATACTAAGCTCAAGTAAACAAGAATAGGTGGCAATGCGGGAAGCGCAAAGGCACTCTAGTTATTTTTATCACCTGCATATTTTTAAGTATTTAGGATAACTTTTTCTCGGCAATGTACTGGCAAGATTAAAACCGGCTTCAAAGACTGTCAAGTATAAAAAATAAGATTTCAACTCTTTCAATTACTTGGACATGCAAAATTTCACTGCTATTTGAGTGAAGCTTGCGTTCGCATCAAAGTTCTAAAAAAAATCGTTAATGTCGGTGTGAGAAGCCATGAGAGAATATTTTTTAAGATTTCTTAATCTTTATATGGATTAAAACAAGCTTAAAGCAAGCTTAAAAATTTACTCTGAGATACTGATGCACAAGGATCCAATATTGTAACTTTACTTTAACTTCTTCAACTTATTTTTTCCCTAAGTCACCCCACATGTGTAATTCAATCGAGGCAGCAATCAACATATTTCTATTAAGCTAAATCATTAATCTGTATAATAAAAACGACTATAAAAAGTTTAGGACTTTTACATTTCTTTCAAAGCGCACATCTCAAACTTAGATAAGTACGCTATGCTTTTATGTTTTTTTTTATTATTGAAAACCCAACGCCTGAGATGACTTCATACCACTGTGACACCTCTACATAAACTTCAGTAGTAACAAAGTTGCAAGTAACATTACGTCAAGCTGTGAGTAGAGTAACAGCATGGCGTAAGACTTAAAAGTGCAACTCGTATATATGTAAAGAGATACATTTGTGTATATGTTAGAGATGCTGAGACCACATGTGGCGCTAATTTTTAAATACATCATCAATTAGCAGCTGGAGGCTTGCATTCAGTTGAGCTTTCCATAAATCTACTTGTTTTGAAGTGCTTATTAGTTTCTTGCTATTTATAGCTTACAGTTTGATTACGAAAGTCTATTCGTATTTATAAACAAATAGTAATTTCTTTATTTATATTTTTATATGAAACAGCTCAAAGGGCTTAAAATTTACGTACATAACTCTGAAATGTGTATACATAATTGCCTATGTAGATTACAGCAACTTTGTAAAAATATATTCCTACTAGTGAAATTTTGAAATTCGAAATAAAGGTGCAAATCGAATAACCTTGACACTCATATTTTAATATTTCGTAAATCTTGGGTATAAGTTAACAAAATTCGACTTTTCATACAGGTAGAAATCTCTTTCAACAGTATTTTCAAACTAAAATCTTACATCTCTTTCATTTAACATTCTGATAAATATTTCAATTAAATTATGAATTAAGTTGAATTTGAATTTTCGAATAAAAAAAGGTCAGAAATAAAGCCTTTTAAAACTCATTTCGATTCATATCCATCTTTTGGTAATTCACCCAATTTTCGAAACATTTTGAATGTAACCTTTTAAACAGGTGGAAACCCTTTTCAAACTTGTAAATGTTCAAACTAAAGAGTTCTTAACACTCTTTCATTAGGCACCCGTATTTTAATATCTCATATAATTTGTATATAAGTTCATTAAATAAAACTTTTCAAACAGGTGGCAACCCCTTTCAAAATATTTTCAAGCTAAAGCCTTCTTAAATAACTTTCGTCTGACATCGAGATACATATTCTAATAAACTGATGAATCAAGTTTAATTTGAGTTTTTTGAACATGTGGCAACCCTCTATATATAGTTCAGAAATAAAGCCTTGTCAAACCCATTTCGAGAGATACCAACATTTTAATAATTCGTTAAACTTATTAAATAATTTGAATTTAACTTTTTAAACGGGTGGCAACTCTCTTTTAAACACATCAAAAATATTCAGTTAATCTAACTTAAGATTTCTTAACACTTTTCTTGCGCATATTTTAATATTTCATTGTTTATAAGTTAACTGCATTCGACTTTTCAAGCAGATGGCAAACCTCTTCAAAATATTTAGAAACTATTACTTCCTTAAACTCTCTTCGTTTGGCGCCCATTCTGTGATACATATTTCTACTATCAAATTCCCTTAATTCAAATTAAATTCAATTTGAAACAGGTGGCAACCCTCCCAGTGTTTAGTTAAAAATTAAAGCATTTCAAACTTCGATTTTCAATTGATACTCATCTTGTGACAACTGATTTAAATTTTTAAATAATTTGAACTTAATTTTTTGAAAGGTACAACTCTTTTCGAAAATGTAAAACCATATTGCTCATCTACATCCCAAGCCCTTTAATTTGAGACCTGATTTTTGCAAATCGAGCAGATCGGTGCCGATCTGATGACCCGGACAAAAAATCCCTTTGCGTATTACATATATAGATGTTCCTTCGTGGTTAGGTTAGGTTTGGTTAGGTTAGAAGGGGTCCACTAAGAGTTCTATACATCTCAAATTTTATATTACACATATGACCAACATTTTCAGCCTCTTCTTCAACACAATAACAAATAATATTTGTAGAGACCTGTTGCGATTAAATGTTGCCCTTTTTGAGTGGAATCTGTCAGTAGCCAAGTTCTAATGATATACATATCTATAAGGTGTTTCCACTTCGTAAACGTACATTAAACTTGCTACTTAAAAGCATACAGAAATCTAGCGACGTGCTTACCGTCTTTCAAGCCAGTAAATTTCTTTCTTTCAAGCTTGACTACTTTCTCATTACCGGCTAAGTATGTGACAACGACTGGGTACCAAAACTGGATGCAAAGAACCAGTTTCGAATTCAGCTTGACCTAAGCACATGCCTTTGGGGGCAGCTTAACTGCCTGTGTAAATTTTATACATACTGCCTACAAATCCACTTGCTTAGTCTATACTCATTTACTTTCATTTTTATTTATATAGCTTGAACCTAAAACTTATAACCAAGTCGAGTTTCCAACTTCTATGATCCCTTCGATCTACAAGTCTCAATGCAGGAATAGTTAGTGACCCCTTTGCCTATTTAACTGTTTAGTTCTTATAATATAACAGTCGAGACCAGTTAATTGCAACACCATTTTTATGGTCGCTCAGTTGCAACAGTAGCCATTAAGTGAACTTTTATTAAGCCGCCATACTCTAGCTATCCGAATTTTGTTCACCCAATTTCACAATTCGAACAAAGTCAGCTTGCTCCACAAATTGGATTCCCTACTACATTTTTTCGCATAGATTAGATGCAGTTTCAATCTCTGCTGCTTCAATTTGTTTTCAATGAAGAAAATGGTCATTAAATTGTAATAAGAATAAACAAATTTTATTTGAAAACAGACTGCAGATATATTTGACCTCTGTTGATGTGGAAATACGCCTATTCGTTTGCCTTGGAAACTTAAGCGTATTCGAAAATCGTCTATTTTAGCTTTCAAAGAGACACACATATTGAAGAAAAGATCATTGAAAAATCTTTCTCAGAAAACGGTTATTTAGATGAATAGCCGACTTGGTGGCATTGGTTTCCTGTGGTTTTACCGGTTAACTACTGTGTATTTGGCGTTGTTTAAGTTTTTTAAACTACTCTCCTGCTTTATCCAACATGCCGAGTTAACGCTATCTATATGGTTAAGTTCCCCCTGGTTTTCAGTTTCTCCAGACCCTCTTCATGCCTTCCTTTCCTACAATAATATGGATTGTCAGAACGTCAATTTTTATGGGAATATCTCTTCTTGTTAGCTTTTGCGAACTTTTTATGCCAATTTCCTGCCAAATAGGTAGGTAGTAGAGGTAGAAAGTAGAAAGGAGGTACCCTTCTTTTTCCCGCCCGCTTTCACGTTCCTCCGGGACATACCGGCATACCAGGTATTTGTGTAAAGCGAACTGCTTTGCCATCATGTTGAGTGATCTTCGGCAATTCATTTTTGTTTGCTATTTGTTCGTGACAGATTCTTCAATTTTCAAAGCTATCTGGTTGTCTCACAAGATGCAAGTATATTAGTTTCTATCTCTTTAAGCTTAGATACAGACGGCTCTTAGCTTCGTGTATTGGCGCAGGCTCGACTTGGAAGACATTGCAATGGTTCAGTAGGCGGAACGACTTTAATATTTCTAGTACTTCCGAGTATACGCCATCGCTAACGCTATCGCCATATTTGAATTCATCGAACCAATGTTTATTGCTCTCTCTCACACGAGACAGAACGAAAAATGACACTGGAGATGGCACAACACCCAAAACCGGTTTGTCTGCAAACCAAGCTTGACAAGGAATGACGGAAATTCGTTCCAAAATAAATGCTCTCTCTCTCTCTTAAAAATTGTTAAAATCATCTTAATTCTAACCTTGTTAGGTATGAAGCTTAGCAGAGTGGGCGCCCTTGAAAAGGCTGGAAAGGGCCTGAACGAAATGACTCCATGTTTATTGAGCTTGTAACTCGAATCTGCTTGCCATGTGTCAAAACAGGCACATTCGAGTTTTCCTATTACTAAGCGAACAAAACCATTTAGCAGCATGTTTGGACAAGTTGCAATTGGACTATTTTCGCTTTCTTTGGAACTAACTGCAATATCAATTGCTATCTAAAAAGCATAGAAGCTTGACCGCCTGATTTTAAATATTCCTAGTACACATTGAGTGTTTAATTTATAATCTTGTATTTAGTTCGTGTAGGAATTTCTACGGAGGCGACTGCAGCCAAACCAGTATTCTACGTCAACTCATTAATGTAGTTCATAAATGCCTAAGTAGTAGATAGTTGTTTACTCTTTCGTATCCGAAAGTATATTAAAAGTAAAATCGACATTGATTAGTTACCAAGCTCAATTCACTACAAACACTAAATTCCAACTGCAAATATGTAGTTGAAGGTAAACCGAAAAAGGTTGTCACCATGCAGAGGGCGGCGGTGGTGATCCACACTCATTTTCAGTTTAGTTCAGTCGCTTGTCCATTGCAATTACCAGAAAATCCACATTAACAACAGTGACAAAATAATGAATGTGAATGAGTGTGAATGAACAGTAAAAAAAAAAGAAACAGAAGAGCAAAAAATGGGTATAAATAAATTAAAACACGGCGGAGGCAAGATGAAAAATTGAGACAAAAAAGGTAAATTTAAAAGCTAACTGCATTTATTGAAAACGAAATGTATGTATATGTAGTAAACTTGTCACATGTTAATTTCTTGGCAGCATTCACAGTCGTTGGGGCTTGATTCACATTGCTAGCTTGCTGTTGTGGTTTTTATTGTTGTTTATTAAGGCGTTATTTTTCATTTTCGTTTCTTTTCGTTCTGCTGGTTTTTGTTGTTTATTGTGGCACATACTTACCTGCCATGCCTGCTGCTGAAACGGCGACACGGTCACAAAGTGAAAGGAAGTTGACCTTTAAAGTCTACATATGTACATGTATGTAAATATGTGCATATGTGTGTATAGGAATTTATGCACTTTATCAGACAAATAAAAGTGAAAAGTCCCGCCGCACGCAAGACGATAAGTGTTGGAAAAAACACTGAGTAATGTTGTAAAAAAATGCAAGTGTTTATTTGTATGTGCGCTTATGCGTATAAAAATGAATGCCTATATGCAAATTGAATCGCAACGATTTAAACCTAAAGCTTTGTAAAATAGTATGTGTGCGTGTGTTTGAGTGCAACTGCATGCATGTTAATGCGTACATATGTATATTAGGGTGGTACAAAAACGCACCCTATAAATATTTGTCTTTAGTGGGCATATTTTTGTGGAGCTAATTTATTCACTAAAAGGAATTAAACGGAAATTTTCTCCTTTAAATTAATTATCTATATACCGCCAGGAAGCATCTAATGTTAACAAATTTAATAATAAAAATTTTAATCAGAGCATAGCCATGCATGACTCCTCACGGAAACAATTTTATAAATAAATTTTTCGAAATTAAAAGTTTTTTAGAACGAAAATTTGAGTTTAAAGGTCAAATATATTGTAAAAGCTACTTGAGAAAACGGCACTAAAAATAAAAAATTTCAAATAAAATTTAACAAAAAGTGGTCTTACGGTATTCTAAAAAAAACTATTTTTTTTAATAAATTTCAAAAAAATTGTTAATAAATAAAAAGTATATTTATGTAAACATATTTATTTTTTTATTCCTGATTTAAAAGTATGGTCCTTTAACTCTCGAAAGAGAAAATATTTTAATAATACATAAATTGTTTATAATTTAATTTAATGAATTACAAACCGGTGGCAACATTTTCAAACCAAAACATTCATAAAACTCTTTTATCTGACACCTATACATATTTGAATTACCCAACTCCTATAATTGACGTTGAGTATTACTTTTTAAACAGGTGGCAACCCTCCTAGGTGTAGTGTAGAAGTAAAGCTTTTTCAAAGCCATTTCGGTTGATTGATACCCACTTGTAAAAATTGTGTAATTTAACTGCTTAGATAATTTGATTATAATTTTTCAACAGCTGGCAACCCTTTAGAAAAAAAAGAAACCTTATTGCGCATCTACTGACCACTTATTTTTATTTTCTGCATCGTTTCTGAAAATCGAACGATCCAGATGTGCCTAAATGCTACAAGAACTCAAATTTATAACTTCAAGCTGCATTTGCAGTTATAGTATGAAGTTATAGAATAAATAGCGTTTTTTAATTCAGGATGCTGAAATTGCCTAGGAAACAAATTTTCATTCAAATCCGTCCATAATTCTATTTTTGCCTACATTTTCTACGCAAGGGAAATACTGTGCGCCAGGGCTTTGAAGTTTGCCTTGTATTTTATATGGGAAAAATTAACTTTTTGTGGATTTTCTATAAAATCCTTTTTATGCAATAGAAATATTTTCCTTCAGAAATTTTCCAACAATAGAATTTTGATGCAATTTAACTCTTAAATTTTACTAACTATTTTCTCAAATTTTTATAAGGCATGGGATTCTCGGTTATGAAAAAATATCTATTCAGTACAATTTTTAAAATTAAATATGCGTCACAATTTAATTGCTTAAGGATTTTTGAACGCAAATATTTTTATTTGATCGAAAAATACTTATTTTTAACGAATTTATAGAAATTCAATGGAAAAATGCATTTTTCCCTGTAAAATATATGTATAGAAAATTTCAAAGCCCCGGGGACATGATTAAATGTTAACCTTATTTTTCCACTTCTAAAGGGTGGCTAAGAAAAAAATTTGGACCACCCTATTGTTTTGTACGTATATATTTACGAATGTATTTAACTATGCGTAGTTGGTGTAGTTAAGGCCAAGTCGAAATATTGTGAGAGCTTGCTTTAAGCAGCTGTTCTTAAGTTGTTGCGCTGCTGGTTGTCACGTGGAAGTCTGCAATTAAATAGAGCTCAGTTATGACTTCAAGTACAAAGAGTTATTTTTATTTTTTATTTTTTTTATCTGTAGATAAAATTAGATAAAAAAAAGCTGCAACTAACCACAGGCGGACGCTCGTGGTTAGTTGCAGCTTTTTTCAATATTCTATTTTTTTTTCAATATTACCTTCTTTAACCTTTTTCTACCTACATAGGTCACAGGTTTTTCAACACAAAGCGCTTACTTATTACAGTTTGTCTATTGGCAGGTTTTTAACCAAGCCGCAAGCATCCCAACGCACAATTTCACACCATACGTCGTCCATACAAGTATAGTAAGAAGCTACCTGCATCCAATAAAGAAGAATGGCATATTTGCGCCAAATGGGTTCTTTTGAGGAGCTGGTTTTGTTCCCCTCCGCTTACTTAGAAATTAATTCAAATGCCACGTTGTACTAGATTTTGTTGATTTAAATCTAAACCACAGCAACTCTAAAAAATCTATTGGTCTATAATGGTACATTTATTGTATTTTTTATTCAAGGTTAATTGGTTTTCAGTCTACGCATAATTAAAAAAAAAATATTTTACAGACAAACACAAAAATAATAAATCAAGTTCATATCGAAAACTGTGGAAAAAATAATGAGCGTAAATTACCGTTAAATCATATTAAATTGACACCCAATCAATGCAGCACTTCAATTTGCCTGCCTGTGGAATATCGTTTTAATTTAATACCCTTTTCAAATCAAAACCAATGGTGCAGACGCTTTTGTTCCGGCTTTTAATGCTTACAATAGGCTCTATCATTTGCTTGATTGACAAGCTTTCAATGAACATGAACACACATGTATACGTATGCGTATTTATAAGCCGCATACATACATACATGCCCTGCAAGAAATGGGGCTAAATGCGCCAATTTTGAGAATGATTTTGGCTGTGGGACATATTCTGCCAAATAAATGATAAAATCTATATCTGTGTATCCTTATGGTCAGCTGATCAAGTTAAGTGTCATTTTGACCAGATTAGGAAATTTTTCTTTTATTAATGAAAATAAAAGAAACTGTCGAGCATACTTTATATGGGAGAAAATGAACAACACCGTCAGCCAAAAAGAAAATTATTAAAAATCAACGCGATTTTCTAGCGTCTTGAAGTTTGCACTTTAACGTACTAAAATTGAATTTTTTTAAAACTTCTGCATAAAAAGTTTGAAATTTCTGGGTGTATTTAATAATAAATTATGTTGAATTTTTAAAATTTGTGTTCGAAATTTTAAATGTGGCGCTGCTTATGTTATCTGCTTTTATAAAAAAAAAAAATATAAACATTAAATCAACAAAGCATAAAGAGTTGCCACCTGTTAAAAAAATAAATCAGTTAATTTAAGTGGATTACTACAATAGTGGCATATGTATATCGAAATGGTTTGAAAACGATTTATTTTTAAACAACATGTAGCAGGGTTTCCACCTTTTTAAAAATTAAATTCAATTGAATTGAGGGAAGTAGGAAATTGAAATATGTGTCAAAATGCGGGTTACAGGCAAAAGAGGTTTACGAAGGGTGTGGTTGGAAAATATGCTGATGAGGACTGCCACCTGTTTAAAAAGTCAAATACAAATTATGAAATGAATGAAATGAATTACACAGACAAATGGTAGGGGTCAGTGATCGGGAAGGGTTCAAACTACCGGGGAAAGTTATATCGGTAAAAAAAGATGTTATACGTGTCCCGGCGTTTCGAGAACCACTAGTCCGATTTTGCTCAAACAAATATAAAAAAATTAAAAACTACAATTCCTTTAATCTGTTCATATAACGTTTTCTATATAATCAACAGTTTTGCCGGTAAAAATAAATGTATGAAGAAAAAAATATTTTTTGCCTAAAATATTAAAATTTTTAATTTTTTAAATTCATAAAAAATCCAAAACGGAAAAAAGGCAAGTCGTATTACTTTTACGCAAAATAAATGTGGGTGCAAATTGTGTAAAAAAATCATGCAGGTCACGCGTCCATCGATTTTCATGATCTATGTCTCATTTTGCTTAAAGGTTATGTGACTTTGCGTGAAAGTAATACGACTTGCCTTTTTTCCGTTTTGGATTTTTTATGAATTTAAAAAATAAAAAATTTTAATATTTTAGGCAAAAAATATTTTTTTTCTTCATACATTTATTTTTACCGGCAAAACTGTTGATTATATAGAAAAACGTTTTATGAACAGATTAAAGGAATTGTAATTTTTATTTTTTTTAAATTTGTTTGAGCAAAATCGGACTGGTGGTTCTCGAGTTATGTCAAAAGCGAAACGCCGGGCCACGTATAACTTGTTTTTGACCGATATAACATTTCCCGTTGGTTTCATCCCATCCCGATTTTGACTGTCGCATAGTGTTATTGAAATATGGTTATCAATCAAAATGATTTTGAAAAGGCTTCATTTCTTACCTGCATGTTGAAGTGTTGCCACCTCTTTATATAAATATGTATAAGCAATATAGATGTCAGGCGAAGGAAGCTTCTGCTGAATTTCCACTAGGAATTAAATGACAATATTTTTTTGTGTCAATGGTGGGCATTACAAAATACCGGCGCCATTACCCGTGAAATTAAAAAAAATTTATTCCATCTAAAAATGTCATGGGGAAAGAGATATAATGACTATTTTTATGAACGTAATGGGCGCGAAATTTTTTAATGGCCAACAATGTCATTAGAAAGTTGTTGGTTTGAAAATATTTTGAAAAGGGCTCAAAAAAAAAGAAAATTTTAAATGTTTTTGGCTGAGTTTAAGTATTCATCGTTATATACAATGACTCAAACAAGTGACCACTGGTTGTTGTTGTTTTTTATTTTAAGTATTCGTTATATTGTTGGTTGTTTTTCTATAAAAAAAAATATCCTCCAAGCTTTAACCAAAAACATTTAAACCACAGTTTCAAAATTTATACAAAATTTTCATTAAAATTTCAAGTTTTTATAGCCCCTACAATTTTCAATTTAATGAACTGCAAATTTCAACCGGCAAAAAAATTGCTTAGATTTTTGAAACTGCGTTTGCGGTTTATACATAACAAGTGCAATTTACAAAAAATAGCTTTGATTTGTTTAAAATTTTTTGCGAAATTTTTTTGTGGAATTTTTTAGCCGTTTGTAGAAGAGTAACAAAAAAAAAAATTTAGCTCGAGAAACATTACGAATATTAAACAAAAAATCAACGCCTGATCACTTGTTTGAGTCACTGTATATCTTTTTTATATATTTTATCACAAAACTTTGGATCACATGAACCGTTTCCGGACATTTTTATCGGAAATGTGATACCACAAGGCTCCGTGAATTATAACCGCGTTTATGAAGACCGCAATCAAACAATTTGATTAGGCAGTGCGGTTTTGATTCGTTTTTAAATGTAAAATTAGGATGCAATCAAAAAATTAATTGAGAAATGATCCGTTGTTTGTACACCACTGGGGATCCATTTTAAAATATGTAAAATTAGCATTTTGACAGAGCAAGTGTAAACTTGGCCTACGCCCTGCACAATATTTTTGCGCGAACAGCTTTCCGCGTACGAAGTGTGTCTGAGTTCCATTGAAGTAAATTACACCTGATGTAACAAGCAGAAATTTCAATCAGCGAAGCTGGTGGGAGCAAATTAGTGATGTGCGTGATTAGCGGCAGTTTCTATATATCGACTTGTAATTAACAAACAAAAGTTAAACTTGAACCATAGCTAATTATTCATTTGGCCTCAACGACGTTTTTTTTCATATTGTATTTGTGCATAAATACATGCATGTATTTGTATCGAATATTAAGACAAAAATAAAGCTCTGTTTTTTGTTCACATCTTTATCTACTATATATTACATTAAACTTGTCAAAATGATCAATGTGCTTTTGTATTTATAATATTTGTTACGTGATTGCTACCTGTCACTCTAGGCCTTTTTAGCGCCTATTTATTACAACCTTGAGTGACTAATTGACACTGCAATTACAAAAGAAATAATACTCAAAATAAAGCCCAGACACTTCGTAAATTAGTGCAAGACAAAAGCAATTAAAACAACATAAGAAGTTGAAACAGATTTAAACTTAAAATATGGCAAACCACAGAGCAACAAAAACGAATAGAAGTAAACAAACACAACGTGTGGGTTCATATTTGGAAAAAAAAATGTACTAAGTGTGTATATAGTATGTAGGTAGATATATTTATAGTAGATATATATATATATATATGTGTATATACCGACACAGTTTTTTCGTTAATTGCAAGTTGACAATTGACAGTTAAACTTGGCAAATAGCACAATCACAGTAGGAAACTGTAAATGAGTTTGGAATCAATAGCAATTTTATTATGCGTAATTACTTTAAAGGTCAGCCCCTGAAAGCACTTACTTACTCAATCGACTAATGCATCAATGTCACTGATCGTGATTAGATAACAGTTTTCTTTTATTACACAGTTAAAAAAATTACACAAAATGTATCGCCCGTTTCATATGCCAAGTCGACACTTCTACAAAGCAAAATAGTTAGGAATAAGAATGGGAGTTTGAAAGCTCTCTTGCAAAGTATTTTAGACCCACCAAGAAGCCCTGGAACTAAGCCCTAAAAAATATTACAATAATACAAAATCGACTTTGCTTTCGTTGTGTACCCATGGATGCCGAGTCGAACGATATTTTTACCGGGATGTTACCATCTATACGCCCTTCGTCGCCAACCCAGCGTAGTTGCTGTATTTTTATGCGTTTTGTAATGTCATTAATATACTCGTACGGTTCATCATTTCACCTTCTGTCACCCCCACGCGAACAGAATCATAGATTTGTGCAGAGTAGTTCCCTAAAAATAACAAAAAATCTTTTGATCCTTGTTCGACATTGTCCTCCTTTCTGCATCACATGAAAATGTGGGATGAGAGACTTGTTGAACATATTTTTGCCCGTCGAGAAAGGGCTAAACTTTTCAACTGTCCGCCGAGGGGGAGGCCACAGGGTAGTCCGCGCAAGTGAAATTACGGGCTTGAAAACTCCGTCAAAGGCTGCCAGTCCTCTAGTGCAGTGGAGGCTCAAGTGGCAGAAGTTTCGGCTTCGAAATCTGACCAGAGACTTAATTCTGGTACCGCGGGGTACATAAGACCCCATAGTATACTACATTTACTATGACCTGTTCATGCGAATGACCATTTAGTGAGTTTTCGTGGTGGCTGTAGTTTAACACCCGAATTCGGCTAGGCCCGGCCTTGGTTGGTTCGATGTGGAGTTGCATTCCAACCGGGAGCGGAAACCAAAGAACGGTAGAGGTTTAGATAGGCCTCGAGCCCTACCAAGGTGGTTAGTGTGTCTGCCCCACACCACCAATTTGTACTGAAATGCGGACATTTCGGGTCGCTGATCTTCCCATTGATTTCATCCGCTGTGAGCGCCGTGGAGTTAGGTCGGTCTCGGTAGGTACCCACTTGAAACATCCACACACGTTTTTTTTTTTTGGAATACGGTTTTGCGCATTTTCTTCCATAAGAAAAAAGTGCAAAAAGCCGTCTGCATAAAAAATATTAAGAATCAACGCAATTTTGCTGTACTCCAAAACTTGCACTTTGTTATACTAAAACTTAATGGGCTTCAAGACTGCATACTCAAAAAATAATCTAAAAGATTTTTAAATTTGTAATTTACTCATTTTACTTAACTTCGGTGTTAACAAAATTCGTAACCCAAATTATTGTACAGTGCACCCCATAATATCATTATGATTTTTTTTAATTTTTGTTTTTATATGACATATTTTCGAAAACTATTTTTTTTTTTTTAATTTTTCAAGAAAAAAAAATTTTTTTAATATTTTTTTTCACAGAGAATTTTGATGTGTGTATGTGTGATTTTTTTATATTTTTTCAAATTTCAATCAGCTTTTTTTTATGTGTACACAGTACACAGTAATTTTTATCCAAAATATTTTTTTAAAGCTATCCAAATCTTGAAAACTTTAAAAAGTATATTCACGCGGGGCAAAGCTCGGGGTACTGCGCAAGTTTGAAGTAGCTAGAATTTGCCGTTTATATTCTTCTACCACATAAAAAAATTTTCGAAAATAACTTGTCAGCAAAAAAAACAAAAAATCCTTAAATCAACAGTAAGTCTTGGCCTCTTCAAACTTGTACTTTAAAATTTAATGGGCTAAACGTTGCATACTTAAAACGTTTCTAAAAAATCGAATTAAAAAAAATTACAAAGTTTGAAATTCGGACTTACATGCTTTTCGTTAAATAGTGAACTCTACTTTTATAAAAAAGTAAAATAAAACAAATAAACAAAAGCAAAATAGCGAAAACTTGTCTACCACTATACACAGTTTTGCCTTTTCTAGTTGCAAAAAAATTTACAAAACATTTTGTATGTACATATGTACATATATATATTAAGCAGAATTTATTACAAAATATTTAATTAATCACGATTTTATTGTTTCTTTTCATCCCAATGCTTACGCATAGGCTCCGCGGTTAAGTAGCAAACCGGTACGATGATGTGCGAATAGTTGCGATGATGGCGTTTTCTACCCAAAATGGATTGGCTGGCGGGACCAGCAAATTAGTGGAATGACCTTCTGCGACATTGTGTGAGTAGTTAAATATTAAAATTACGCATACATTTACACATACCGTTAAGGCTGTCAATGCGGAATATAAATTTATAATGTCATAAGTCTTGTCTTTTGTTTCATTCTGTATGTAGTTTTGTAATTTATGTGTCTAGAACAAAATGTTATTTAAATTTTCATATAGTGATAGGTGCGTCAATAAAATTACATATTACAAATAAAAAAAAAGAGAATTAAGTGTTAATTTTTAACTTCAGCTAGTGCGTGAAAGAGTTAACAAATAATAAGAGCAATAAAAAAAATAAAATAAACAGTCATTGTTTTGAAAGCACAGCAAAAAGTGCGTAAGTTCATTAAAGTCACTTAAAACAAATAAAAAAGGCATCAATAAAATTTAAAGCTTACAATACAAATACTATCTCTTTTGTGTTATACAAAAGTTATAAATTATAGATTACAATAAAATTAAATTATATTTACGAGTCAAACATACATGCATATGTATGTATGTAAATGGGAATGTGTGCATGGTACATGCATACATATGTATGTGCATATGTGTGTGCATATGTTTCATTTATTTATAGCCTATTTGCATCACTTCAGCTTGAAAATGGCAAAAGCGTCAAAATTAATTAGCGCGCAATTAAAAAGGTCAAATTGCTTTATACTACACAAAGGTCTAATAAAAAAAGTGATATAAATAATTGCGGCACTTTCGCTATATGTATTGCCATTTTTAATCGTCAACGCTTTCCACTCGATTATGTAAAGAATACTCTTGAATTCGCTGAGGGACAGACAAACGTAGGATATAAATAATTTTCATATTTTATGGCCTATTAAAGTATTTTTGCCATGCAATAATAAGCTAGATTAAACGTAACACGCTTATCATGCATTTACATACATATTCACACATACTTGCATACCTATACATGTGCTATAATAAGTATTTAACCTATAAAATCGTAATTAAAATTAAGCATTGTTTTATATTATAACACCAACCCAGGCATATGTTTGCAATTATATTGCTTGTTGCAAATATTTACATATACTCACCGGAATATACTCCGTACAGTGTTTTTTTTTTTAATATTTGCAATGTTTTCGTAATAAATTTTTTTCGTTAATTTTTGATAGAAATACAGTTAATTCTGAATCAAATAACATATAAATTAATGATTCAAAGTTTTTACAAAATTTTGGAAAATTCGACAAATCTTCACCAAAATTTTGCACTTTTAAACAAGTGCAAGTTTTAAGTGGCTATAAACTACCGTTGATTTTTGAGAATTTTTTCTCGGACGCTTTTCGGTATTTTTTGCCATAAAAAAAAATTATGACACATCCGTTATATGGAGAAAATTAGCAACATCATCTGCAAAAAAATATTCTCCAAAAACAACGATAGATTATAGCCACATAAAACTTACACTTTTTTATACTGAAATTGAGTGAGCTACAAAACTGCATACTAAAAAAAATTTTAAAAATTTTGTTTAAAAGTAGAAAATTTTGGTGAAAATTTGGCGAATTTTCCTTAATTTTGTAAAAACTCTGAATCATTAATTGATATGCCAGTTGATGCAGAATGAACTATATTTCTATAAAAATTAACGAAAAAATTTGTTACGAAAAACATTACAAATTACAAAAAAAAAACACTGTACGGAAACATATTCTGGTGAGTGTACCTACATACATAAACGCGTTAGCGTAGTCATAATGGACAGAGTTCCGAAAACCACAATTTTTCGCACTGCAAAATGTAAGCGAGGCAATGTAAATAAGCCTCAAATTTATTACAATGGAATCTGGTAATTCCGTGTGGTTCCGGTTTCGATATATAACTTTTGCACAAAAGAAAATTACAAAATGGACAATAGTTTTCGAGTTTTCACATTTTAGAGCTCGAAAAAAAAATTATTATAAAAAGGATGAAAAGACTGTTTCTGAATTTTTTTTTATATGGAGGAAAATGCACAACACCGTCAGCAAAAAAAAAATCCAAAAATCCTGGATGCTTCAAACTTGCACTTTATTACACAAAAATTTCGAGCTACAAAACTGCGCCTATTTGTTTGCCGCCACTGTACATCTTCATGGCAGCAAAATAAATTACGTTGCAGAAAAAACGCTTTACGCTTATATTTCATACTATGCAATGCTTGAATCATAATTTCGTTTGAGGGAACCAATGCTGAAGTTGATTAAAGTCCCTACTAAGTATGAACAGCTCCAATATCTTTTCTTTTTTGTCGATAGACTCTTTACCGTATTGAGGTGGACATTTTTGTAAATTCGTTCGAGCCTCATTGCGAGTATCGTGTGGAGAGCAAGTCGTTTTTCGAGAATAGAGTCGTTTCGAAAATAGCATGGCATTGCCGAAAACTTTCGTCGTTTACATATTTCCGTACGACAGTAGGCAATGACAATATTTTCAAGACGTACAATGTATGTAGTCTAATTTACGATTTAGGGAGCCTTGAGACAGAATGCCGAGCGAAGAAAGACGGAGCGAAGCGAACCTCCAAGTAAGTGTTTACACTGAACCAGAGCTTTTCTCATGGACGAGGTGACGTGCGACACAGTTGGTTTATTTCGTCCTTTCTACTGCTCAATTGTAATAAAAAATTTTCGATGTACACTTACAAAGTACAGAAAGTCTATCAACCACTGCCAGTTGATAGTGAAACTCGTATGACAAAGAGAAGAGCCATTACGCTCACCCAAAGTCACTGTTTGATGTGGACTTTACTCTGCAAGTGTCATCGGCCGACGTTACTAAGTCATTTGATCTGGGGTTTTTGGGATATTCACTGGCCATAATATTACTAAATTTAATCCTCCCAGACTTCCATACTATCCAAGTGATTAAGGAGAACATATGCCAAAAGAACCCTGGATCGGAATCAATTGGAAATTAATAATGGCGGCGATCCATAACTGACATCATCTTCCAAACATAATTTAATAAAAACAAAAGGTTCAAATAAATATCTATGAAACCCAACACCAATTTATTTCCAATCATTCAAAAGATATAGCCAAAGTACATTGGGTCAATTATTTTGAGCCACCTCGCATAAAAGATAGCATTGAATATTTAAAAAAAAAAAAAAATAGCAAAGTGTTACACTCATCGCGAGTGATTAAACAATTCAATGTCGATCATTAGAGAGTACTAAATGAAATCTTAGTTAAATCATTTGCAAAAACACTAGAAAAAAAAAATATCCATAAAGCCAGAAGCTGATTGTTAAAAATTGCCAATTTGTGCCGCCTCATCATCGTCATGGACGCGCGCACACTTCAATTGAGACGCGTTAGCATTTAAAAAGAAAACAAAATCCAAAGCAACAACAATAGCCAGAGCATAAGTACTTTCATTTTTGTTCATAATTAATGATGTATACGGACGGATGGCAGACGGACAACAATGGCCTCCACTAACATTAAATTCAAGTCTTTCAAAACAAAAGAAAAAAAGGAACAGTCCAGCGCCTTCGCCTTGGTCTGCAGGCTGTATCG
>NW_016165009.1:0-29199 GCF_001687245.7 Rhagoletis zephyria | reverse complement strand
TTAGTAGTAGTTGGTACGTTTGTGTAATACTTTGCGTCCATTTTTTTTTGTAGTAGCTATTGAACTCACGTGATTCGGTGCGTCGGGATAAACTTGTGTCTCGAGACAAAAGGCGCCATGTTTGCAGTAGCGTGCATTGCTTCTGCCGATAAGGGGTTTCTGTGAAAAGAGAATTAAACGTAATATATTACATGAATAAGTAATGGAAAATATGCGCAAGTACTATAATTCATAAATGCTTATTAATGATGTGCATAAGCTGCATGAAAGTAAAGATTTGTGTAAAAGTACTCTAGACTTGATTTGATTTACCACATTGGGGCATCAGTAATTTATGTATATACATACATTTCACATGCATAACAAATAGTATGTTTTTAACACTAATAAAATTACAAAAATTCACACCACATAATACGTTCTAGAATTTAAATAGAATTAAACTTAAATGCTGAAAGTGAGATGATTGTATTTAAATGAAAACTTAAAAAATATATACTAAACAAAATCAAAATAACATCTCGTACTCATTTACCCATTGTTGTGAATGTTACGCATACGTCCCGTAGCACCTTATACAGCCAGCTGATATGTTTACTCCCACGCCTTAACTTAAAAGTCATATTATTTATTACGTTTACTTTAAAATATAGAAAATTTTTTACACTTTAAAGCTTTGCAATCGATCCTAAGCTTCGTAATGTCATTTTTTCAAGCAATGCGATAGTGAAGTACCAAAAAAAAGCATAAATTTTACATTATAAATAAGAAAAAAAATACATTTGCATTTTTACAGATGTAAAAAACCATCTACTCCCATTTATTTTGCCCTTGACTGCATTCAATTAAAATATCTATTTTCTGTGTAAATTAAATANCAGATGTAAAAAACCATCTACTCCCATTTATTTTGCCCTTGACTGCATTCAATTAAAATATCTATTTTCTGTGTAAATTAAATACAATTTCTATGTTGAATGTTGCAAAAGAGAGCGACATTAAATGGTTGGTAAACCAAAAAAAAAAAAAAACACACACACACACAACAATCAAAAAACTGAGTTTCATATCGCATTGTAGAATTTTTGAAATGCAAATTTAATACTTTCCGCCTGCAGTTATGGTTTAATACGAAAATAATTATTATAAAGCTATTTATGTTTGCATGTGTATACATATGTACTAGTGAATTTGTGTGCATGAACAAAAAATATTTATAGAATTTGAAGATAAAACACACACACACTGATATGCAGCAACACGTGCGATAAAGCAAACGTTTTGCAATGCATTTAAAATGCAATATCATGAACACATTCAAATGCACATTCATTTATGTATATGTTCTTGAGCATTAGAGTGTACCAGGAAAATTTTTTTCGGCAAAGTCAATATGCATACACGCTTTTGATTTCGCTTTGGCACAAGTAATGTGAAAACTTCGAACTTTTTTTATTACGAACTTGCTCTGAGATATTTAGTTTTTCAATCATATCGAATGGCGGCCGCTGTGGTATAGTGACTAGCACTGCACGCTACCACTCATCAGGGCCTGGGCTCAAGCCAAACAGTGGTTCGAATCGCAAATCCATCTGGACGAAAGTTAGAATTTTATTTGTTTTTATATTACTTCATGATACTTGCATAATATTCCTGACAGAATACGTATTTTATCAAATTTCTAAAAGCAAATAATATATGGAACCAAAAGTAATGGTACGCCAATGCCGTCTATTTGAGTACTCTATTTTAACGTAAAATATTGCTTATACCACTAACAGATATCTACGTAATGGCCAATTGACTTTATAAACCAAAAGCTACACTTATTTCTCAATAGAATTATAGCTCTTGAAAAAAAAAATAAAATTTTTCGCTAATCAACTCAAAATATTGCCTTAACCGTTTTTTATATACAACATCACTTTCTCCTTGTAGTGAACCGCAATATTTCGAAGTCGGTTTTCAGGAAAAGTTAAATAACTCAGTCACTACAGGTACTTTCTCTTTTTCTCTCTGTTGTTTTACTCGACAAGATCTACAGCTTCATTCCTTCCCGATGTTTGGCTTCTCGATGTTTGGCCTTATCTACCATCAGTTAATGGAAATTTCACCCTGATACAAGGCTTAGCATGGTTAGGTAAAAACATCAAAGCTTTCTCACATTTCTAACCTACGAACTAATGGACTATGTACATCGTACAACTACTGGGGCGGACATTGTACTGACAACGGTGTTTATGGACAGACCTCTATCACTTTTCGAACTCTTAACCCGTGGAAGTGTTTGTCGGAGTTCAACCAGCGCCCATCGCAGACGAAGCAGTTCAGATACCTGAAGATACCCGCGCAACTAACTTCTTCTTATACAGACTCGACCTTGACATACCCAATAAAAAAATTTCTTCCTTATGTTTTGAGACACCTTAGTGAGCATGTACTGCATATATAAATATGTTAAAGTAATACTCATACGACCTGATGCACAATCAATACAAATTGAAATTGCAGTTTCTAATGTATTTTCATTGCTTTGACTATAGAAAAAGTAAGAAGAATAAAAAAAATCACCAAAACAAAAGGCACATTGGCAATGCGTATTTATGCATATGTAGTATACCCTGTGGTTCAACGCACTTGTGCCGAACTGGTTGTATGTTAGCAACGGGCGAGTTTAGAACCGCGATGTCCTACGAAGTGTCAATTGGCCCCCGCTGCATCCCTTTGTCGATAGTTCCGAACCAGTTCGAAATACGTCACCTTAGATATAGATTTATATTAAGACCATTTTTTTTGTTTATTCTGTGAGACTTATCACATTTTCTGTGACTATTTTTGATTTGGCGATTTTGCGTATAACTAAACAGAAACACTTAGAAGTCAAAAGGTAGTTCGATCTTTCTAATTGTTCTTGCTTCTTGCACCAAAATAAAATTATAAGAAGAAATGGAAAATTGAAGTGAAATAGTTTTTTAAAAGTACCACATTTCACTGCATTCGAACAGGGAGGGATTTAGTTACTTTCGGACTGGTTCGATTTGGGCTCAAAGATCTAGTACGGAGCTTGAAATTTTGTTCACTAGTTCGGGGTTTCCCTGCAGGTGTATTTATGTATGTAGATATATCCGTATGCATGTACCAATGTAAGCATTCATATACGAACATATGTAGGATATCGTTTTAAGTTGCACGTTGGTGTAACGCATACGACACGTAGGCAGCGTGCCTCAAACGGTGTGTCAAACAAAAAATGCGAACACATGGAATTTTACGAGTCCACATATGTGGCTACTATTTGTATTCATACAACCATTTTAATGTATGTGAGTCGATGATGGTGTATTCTACTATTATATGCGTATCACTTGACTCGCATGCTGTGCTTTCTCTGCACAAACATACCCTGCAGGAAATGTATCTAACTATAAGCTAACTTGAAGTTGATTGCGAAGGAACTAAAGGTCACTATTTTCTACACATTTTCTTTGAGGAAAGTTTGCCAAGGGTAGTTACCACTGCATTAGAAGTCAACTAACTTGTAACCAACTACTTTTGGACATAAAATATCTAAAAGAAAAACAATTTTTTTATTTATTACCTTTGACTGTTTTTTTCTGCAGGGCAAGTACGTATAAGCACACAAGTAGCTGTGTGTGTGCGTTACTTCGCACACAAGACACATGTTTTCCTAATGAATAGCCCTGCAGCAGCAACAGTAACTGCAGCTGTACGAACACAATAGCGATGGGCCAGCGAAAAACAATGCTTTGGGTCACACAAAAAAAAGAAGCAAAATGCAGCAAGGCAAGCAAAAACAAAAATAAAAATCGGTTCAAAAGCAAACACTTGACTCGCTTGCTAGTGTAGTCAGCATTTCATTGCTGTTTTTTCTGCATTCTTTTTTTTTTCTTAAAATTGCAGCAAAGACGAACTGCAATTGCTGGTTTTCGCAATTCAATGTTTCTTGAAGCTGTGCTTTTACTATTTTGTTTTTATTATCATTGTATACATTTGACTGGCTTTATGACAACAACAAAAAAAAGCTGAGAGCTCGAAACAGACAGAAGAAGGGGTAGAGAAGGAGAGAGTGCGCTTCAACTTTTTTGCTCTGCAGCATAAGCACGTGCCAGTCATAATAATGTCCACTTTTCAGCTAACAAAACTATTTCGTTGCTTGAGTGCATAAAAGCGTCCTGTTGCACGCACGCTCGAGTGCTTAAATACAAACCGCACAAACGCACGCACACATATACATACAATTAAGCGACAAATATTGTGCAACGGAAGCGGAAATAGCACACAATCATAAAATACTCTGTTCGCCTGCAAGAATTTACTCATATGTGTTTAAGTGTGTGATGGTGGTATGTGCTGCTGCTATCGATAGCTTTTGTTTTTGTAATAAAGCACAGCATGCTAAGAAGAAAAGCTCTAATATTTTTTTTGCACTCATTTGCCCATTTTGCAGCCACTTAATTAAATTATTTAGTAAAACAATGCGTTCTAATTGAATTTTAAAGATATTTTGGTTGTACAAACACTCACACTGCCAACGAAAAGCATTTTCCTTCTTGCACATACATGCAGCAACCGAGTGCATGGCGACCCGAAGCTCTGTTTGGTTATCAAGCACGTGCACACTCGTTGGTAATGCGATTAGTGGGCGTGAAGTGTGAAGTGAGTAAGGATTAGGTGTGAAGTGTTTCATAAGAGATTTGCTTGTTTGAGGAAATTGAGCGTTTATATGTATTACTATATGCTGACATATACACAGATGTAAATAATTTATCTCCGAAGTTCAACAGGTCCAAAAAAAGTACAGCAGAAAGTTCCCACATATTTATGTGCGAAACAAAATAACGACAAATAGTACTTGAAAGTGGACTTACTTTTTTGAGAAACCGAAAGAAAGTAAACCATATACCAGCCACTCGACACATCGCTAGCAATTAGAGTGTACTAAAAAGAAAATACAATGTCCTGAGCATTCTGAAATCAGTTTGCTTTAATAGGAAATTGGTTTCGAGTAATCAGATTAGCTAAAAGTTATTTTTACGGACGGCTCGAAAATGGATTGTGGCGTAGGGGGGCGGGGGCGAATTTTTAACAACTGACTTCCAAATAACAGAGGTCTTTGCTATCAAAAAGGCGTGCTGAACAATTTTAGGTTCAAAGCTTGCCGGGACCAGCCTTTCTATTTTCTCGGATAGCCAGTGAGCGATCAATTCACTTGGCTCTGCAAGCATCACATACAGCTCAATAAAATAATGCAGAGAGTACGGGGTTTTAGCTGATGGGCATTTCGTTTCACTGATCTGGGTCACAGCAGAATTGACGGCAATGAAATGGCAGAAGAGCTAGCCCGGAACGGGCTATATCAAGAGCTGCATCTTTCAACACTGGAAAAAGGTAGCTTATAGTAGGCGGTAAGGCCTAAAATCCTATAGGTTCTGCAGGAGTCTGTGGCCCACTAATTCGCAAAACGCACTGCTTTTCTCATCAAATTCAACAGGAGGGTTTTATCTCGACTAACTGTCATTTACGCGGGGCACTGTGCCGTAGGAATATATGCTACAAGACTGGGGCTGGAACACAATATCTCTTGTCGTAGCTGGAATTCATCGGATGCAGAAGAAACTGTGGTGTATCTGTTCTGCAATTGCCCAGCACTATGTAGGACTAGAATCAGGCGTTTTAACAGACAAAGTGATATTAACACACTGAAACTACTTAAGTTCTTTAACTCCACATGCTGGATTTGACAGAAATAACTGACTTCTGCTGGTTCCTTTTCGTGTTTTCTTCTCCAACCTATAAGCTAAAAGTTTTGTGTATGCACTATTTAGGGTATGTAAAATTTTGTATGTGGTCAAATTTATTTTTATGATTTTATCGATTCAACGCTATGTTATTTAACAAAAAAAAAAGGTATATTTATAGGAAAAGAGATAAACATTGACGAACTTTTTATTTGTCTTTTAAGTAGAATGAATGTTGGAATTCTTCTAATACAGCTGCCCTGTTCTTGAACCCAAGACCACTGGACCTATTCGGCTACGATGGACGCCTTACCGACACTATTACTTGTCACATGGAATTTAAAATGAATTCAAGAAGACACCACACAAAATTACGAAGAAGTACTCTCGGTATTCTCTCAGCCACCCCAAGGCGAAAAAATGACGGGGAACGATGGTCATCTACCGTCTGGCCATATAAAATACTATTTTTCTCAGCATTTCCGGTTATTTCTAGATAGAATTGTCAACTTTCCAATTGTGAGAACGAAATATTACACTGAAGATCGCACAATGCCAAAATTGGAGAAATACACCCGCCGTGTGGGAAGCGTTAAAAAATCAAGTAAAAAGGCTAAGTTCGTGCGAAATCAAACCTTATATACCAAGTGAAGCCAAGTCCTTCTCCACCTGGTCTTTCCATTGCAGTGGGGGCCTCCCTGTTTCTCTGCTGCCACCAGCGGGTTTCGAGTTGAATATTTTCAGAGCTGGCGCATTTCTGTCCATTCGTACGATATGACATAGCCGCTGGATTTTAATTCGCTTCGTTGTAAAGCTCATACAGCTCACCGTTCTGTCGTAAGCGGTATTCGCCATCGCCAATGGGGTAAATCTTTCGCAGAATATTTCTTTCGAAAACTCCAAACGCCGCCTCATCAGGTGTATGCTTTTAGGTGCGAGTACCTGAAACGATGCAGCGATGAGCTGTATGAACGTTAACAATGCAGCGGATTAAGGCTACAACGGCTACGCTGGCTAGGCCAAGTCATACAATGGATGAAAATACTCCAAAAAGGAAGAAAGAGAACATAGAGGATTTGTCCCGTAGAGTCCTAGTCTGATTTTGGAAATTTCTTTGGCTCTAGTATTCAAGCGACTTGGATTTAAAGATGTTTTCCTCAACTTCATTTCTACTGCTAGAGTCAGTGCCCATCGGTATTTGGTGATTAATCCATGAAACCTCGAGTTTTACTTCAAAGATCGGTACATGAATTTCTGCAGTATGTGGATAAAGGCCATTATCTGTTTAACCAATTTTGAGCAATGAAGGGCAGTGCTTAGGCTTTGATATCCTCCTAAGACCCTACGGAATGGTGACGCGCACGTCTAACCACTACACCACAGCTGCCTCCTCCTCTGAATATTAGTAACTACGCGTTTAAGCTTTCATTTATTTAACTTTTTTTTTGATTACCTTTACTGCTAAACAACTGTTTTATGTTTATAAGTGTTGGCAATTCCTGACTTCATTAGGCATTTTTCGTTTTTTTTTTTGTACAAGCCTTCTCTCACTGCTCAGTCGTTATCCTTTTAATTTTAATTTTTTTTTGTTAAATTTCTGCTTTTACTGCCCTCAAAGCTTATTGTTTTAATGTTTATTTGCCAGCGGAAGCGTGAATTTTAGTTGTTGTTCTTTCCTCAATGCGCAAATCAAACAACACTTTACGAAAGTTTTCAACTTTCTGGCAGCACTCATCCCGCTATCGAAGTGGTCAGCAACGCTGGGAAACAAATGGAACGTGCACAAACGTACATACCCTGCAGTTAGCAAATGTTCCAAAGAAATTAACTTACTAGTTCAGAGATTGTATCTAACGGAACAACACATGGACTGGTTGCTTTGAAATGCGATGCAGGACACTGGATACTTAAAAAGTTACGATCTATGCTGGCAGACGAAGTGTAAAAAATTAGAATCTAACGAATGGTGCAAGCATCAACATGCACGGACAAGACAGCGCAACATCGGCATACGGGTCGCTCGGCTACAACAATCTCCAACGAACGATATTTTTGGTATAGTTTATTCCTGAACTATGTATTAATTGGAATGCTTATGGGGCAACTGTCCACCGCCAATGACACCTCCATTATAAAGTAGACAGTTGAAGCCGTTGCTCGGAACTAATGTTGTGAAATAAGGAACCCATCTTGAAATATTTTTGGACTAGAGAAATCTCCTGCAGGGTACATACTTATGTATGTAAATATTTATTCATAAACTACCCTGCAGAAAAAAATATCAATTGATAAAAATAACCCACTTTTAGTTAGCTGTTTTTTGCATAAAAAATTTATAAACTAAATTTGTTTTTGAAAATATGCCATCTCAAAAAAAGTTAAAAAAAAATTACAATGGTAACTCTAAGTATTGCGCAATATTTAAGTATGTATAGTATTATGGGGTGCACCCTAGAATAACTTGAGTTATGTTTTTTTTTTTACTCAACGAGTACATTACAAATTTACACATTTTTTAAATTTTATAGATTTTTTTTGAATATGCAGTACTTTTAGCTCATTAAATTTTAGTATGATATAGTACAAAAGCTACTGCAAAATTGCGTTGATTTTTAATATTTTTTATGCTGACGGCCTTTGGCACTTTTTCCTTATGGAAGAAAATGCGTAGAAATTAACGCCAGTTTTGCAGTAGCTTAAACCTTGTACTTTCTTACACTAAAATTTAATGTGCTACAAAGCTGCATACTCACAAAAATTCTTAAAAAACTTAAAAAAATTGTTAATTTGTAAGGTACTCATTTTCTATGTAAAAAAATTCATAACTCAAATTACACTGGTTTACAACAAAAATGTTCTGTGGATGCCACTATCCAATTCCTATGTAGAATTGCTCGGTGAATCCGAAAATCGAGTTATTTTTTTTCTATGGATACGTTTTCGAGATATTTGCAATTTACCGTTATTCAGCTTAAAGCAAAAATTGGTTCCTTTTAATCACGTATGTATATCTCACGAACCGATTTAAAAATCTTAATATAAAATACGGCAAATGAAAGCAAATGAAATTCTCCATAAACCGTATATAAATCACTTTCCGATAGGGCTTAAAGTTTCTGACAAATTAATTTGTCATTCCAGCTTTTTTTATTTTTTAATCAAAAAATTAAAAACAATCAAACTTTAACAGAAGAAAAATTAAAAAAATAACAGGTTCTGTGCCAAATTTTTGCATTTGTACTAAAGCCTGTTCTGTTCAAAAAAAAAAAAAAATCAAGTTACTCATGAGGAAAATCGGTGGATAAATAAGAAATACGGAGTGGTCAAATGAAAATACGCAAAGATTTTTTGTATGAAAAATGAGCAGGAGGAGGAACTACAACTTCAGGCTAACTTATAGTTACATATACGAAATTCCTGCAGGGTCACAAATGCGTGTTCACTTATTTTCATTTGCATACATATGCATATACATACGCGCGTACACTTACACATGCCGAACACAATAAAGTTGTTCCACACTGCAGCTCATTTTTGAATTTGAGCTTTGAAAAGTTGCTCAATTGCGGTTGCTGCCACATCGCTGGCTAATTGAATGCACCACTCAGGCGTGCGATGCATATATACATACATGTGTATGTAGTGGGCGCGTAAATGGGTGTGTGTGTGTGTGTGTGATGTTTGTTTGCTCATACAAATGAAAAGAACTACAAACAAACAAACAACAATGAAAAATTTTAGCAGTAAACAAGGAAATTGTGTAAAAGTGTACTTAAATAGTTGTTGTTGCCGACTGCGCATTTTGCCCGTATGGGCAGGTCATTTGCATGAATAGTTAGCGTTGCTGTATAATTTTGTTTTTTGTTCATAATAATAATAAAGTAACTTCATATTAGTTTTGTCAATTAAAATATTAATAAAATAGAATTTAATGCTTTGGATAGAAATACTTTTTTACGTACCTAGACGAAAAAGATGGAGCAAATTAGTTAATTATTTGTCAGTTCAACCAATTAAGCAAATTTTACGTAGAACAAAATTATGAAGGATCTTTGTAAGTTGATGGCTAAGAAATATTGATTTTCTAATGTTATATTTCTTAATAATGAAACCTGCTTTTAGTACAGATAAATCCTTCCGTCCGAGTTTTTTCTGAGTGATTGCCGAATTCCGTTGGCAAACTAGAACAACTTTTTATGCCCTCTTTCCATTTCTCTAAGACGGAGAGCCCCTACCATATTCTTGTTGACCACCACCCCCCTTGGCGTGCCACTACTGACCGCTTTGATGATCTATTCTGGAACTTAAAAGACTATTTCTTCAGTTCGTTCTGACAAAATATTTTTTTATTCTCACTTGTTTTCAACATACATATGTATGTAGATTGCTTAAAAAAATCACTGATTATAAAAAAATATTTCACACAAACAGGGTTGAAATTTTGAAATTCCTGCCCGTATTTGGTGTGTAAGTCAAATATGAGTGGCATTGTGCTACTATGATAGCTCGGCCGAGTAATCATAGTCAACTTATGTACAGTAGTCGAAAAAATTATAGCCGCACCAAATTTTTTAAATATTATTTTTGTTGTTATTTAATTTTGGTTAGTTTCTTTACCAACATCCGTATATATACAAGTTTAAAGGCAGTGTCACACGATGTGAAATTCGCCGAAATTTGGTGCAAATCGTATCCCAATTTTCTGAATACCCAAATATTTTTCTTTATCCTAATCACGAAATATAATTTGTTGAAATTTTTCAATACAAGATTGCTACCAAGCTTCTAACTAAAAAAAAAATTGTTTTTACCAATAGCCAAATATAAAAAATGCACATAACTGTACAAATGTACCCGATCGAGTGACACTGCCTTAAAAATTTATGCAATTAAAAAAAAAATTCAACGAATTTTCGTAAAAATTTCGGCTTTTAAATAAAATTCTGAGTATGCAGTTTTGTAGCCCATTGAATTCTAGTAGAATAAAGTACAATTTTCAAATGGCTAAAAATTACGGTTGATTTTTTAGAATTTTTAAAAAACCTCGAAATTCGTACGAAAGTTTGTAGAATTTTTTTAATTTTGCACAAAGTTGGTAACTTGGATTTACACGAGTTTTGTTAAAGAAAAAAATTACAAAATTAAATAACAACAAAAATAATACCTTAAAACTTGGTTCGGCTATAATATTTTGACCACTGTATGTATATTTTTATATATATTTAATTGCACATTGTACATAAAGGTAAGGTCAGAACACCTACACTAAATCTTAAAGTAGAAAGCGAGATACACCCGAAAGATCCCTTATCAAATCTTCGTTTTCGCCTGTCAGACCACTGCACTTTAGCGTAACGAATCTTTTCTTAACCTGCCTTCGGAAAATATCTTCTTTGGTGGCCAAGCAGTTCCCAGGTCTTTGGAAAACTTCGCTTAAAGTGGCAAAAGAATACAGGTAAGGGCGTCAAAAGTTATCCACTGTATCTCTATCTAATATCTCTGTCTAACGTCAACTCCTCTTACCATGAAGGCAAATATTAACTTATATCACACTTCTTAATTCAGTCACAGCAGCCCTGACGAAAGAAACTGAAAGCATGGATCGCTACTTTACTTAAGTATTTTCTTCTTTGACTGGTTGACTGGAATTGGTTCTATTTCAAGTTGAGCGGGTGAGAACAAGACACACCCTTCATTTGGCCTAGGTGTGCCTCCTTATTTGCTGAAGTTTTTAACTAAAAACAATAAACGTAGTTAGTTTACTTTTGCCAAAAGCCATGCGCAGCGGAAACTCCTCATAGGCAATCCATTTTTCCAAGCGATCAACTGACCAGTTTTCAATGTTTTGTTGCTGTATCCTTTAATTAAATCAATTTACTCGTGTTGCCCTATGCTTTCGCCTATTTTCAAAAAGTTTTGCACTCAAAAGTTCTCTTCTCTGTTCATCCACTCAGCATCACAGGAATTCAGCAGCAAAATCGTTTGCTGCGTTTTTGACTCAACCGTTGCCCTCCTCTAAATAACAACTTACATATGTATACTGAATCGGCTTTTTATTTATTCCTGATCCAACTTTTTCTATTGCTACAGAAAAAATGTATGAGGCGGATAATTGCTTGTTGCGCTTGATTGGAAGATTTGGTTTGTATCGCTGAAAATATTGCAGTTTATAGCAATATGAACATATTTGTATGTAAAGAGCATAAGCGCGAAATAATGATCGTATGAAATCTAAAAAAAAAAATTTTTAATACTCCATTCGCTACGCTTCCACCTGTAAATCCCTATTGATTGCGCATCGTGCAAGAACATTTCAGAAGCATTAAACTTCAATGTAGATGTAAAACAACATAGTGCGGCATGTATCCTGTAAGTGGCGTAGTTTAGTCTAGTGGATTTTTTTTTTTTAATAGTTTGAATGCTTCAAATTCTTATTAAAAAAATGGTTATTTCGAACTTGAAACGCAAATTGGTTCGTTTCAACGATTTCCGATATCAAATATTTTCCCTCAGGCTCTCGCTTCAAGTATCTAAGAGCGAAAGGGGTTTTTAATATTTACATAGCCATTTGAAGTGTCCAAAAAATTTAAGACAAATGTTTTGCTGCTGGATTTGATGTATGTATATACATATGTAATATATATGTCTTTTGTCGTAAATATTGCGTTTTTGTTTTGCAGCACAGTGTAATCTTCGTTCACTTACCTCGCCTTTTTCTTCATCCGGCAAATAGTTAGAGGTGTAGAATTGTACGCCTGGTTGATTGCTGGATACTTCCATCCAACGACCAGTCTGCGGGTGAATGACTCTGAAAGGAAATATAAATGTATGTAACGGGTCATTTTTTTGAGGTTAGGATTTTCATGCATTAGTATTTGACAGATCACGTGGGATTTCAGACATGGTGTCAAAGAGAAAGATGCTCAGTATGCTTTGACATTTCATCATGAATAGACTTACTAACGAGCAACGCTTGCAAATCATTGAATTTTATTACCAAAATCAGTGTTCGGTTCGAAATGTGTTTCGCAAACCCAATTGCTGCGAACGGCGACGAATCGACATTTCACGGTCTTCAGCAACACTCTCAGAAACAGACGCAATATTCTCTTCTGTACGCACTGTACGCATTCGTGTGGTTGGTTTAATGTCCAATAAAGTAAACTGAGTGCGAAACTTGGTCACAATCGCATTAATTGTTTGCTCACTTGGTCGATTATGTAGACCATAAATCGGACGTAAAGCGAACCGAACACTGATTTTGGTAATAAAATTCAATGATTTGCAAGCGTTGCTCGTTAGTAAGTCTATTCATGATGAAATGTCAAAGCATACTGAGCATCTTTCTCTTTGACACCATGTCTGAAATCCCACGTGATCTGTCAAATACTAATGCATGAAAATCCTAACCTCAAAAAAATCACCCGTTAGTTTATTGAAAAAGTAGAATTTTATCGCAACAAATGGTTAATTAATAAATAGTAACATATAGTGCCTGTAGCAATAATCCTATTAATATTATATCGATGGCTGAGTGGAAGATCAACTAATCTCGGCAACCAGTTCGAAGACGCCCTATCTCAGAAAATTTTTCAAAAACGCCCTATTTCAGAAAACTTTTCAAAAACGCCCCACTTCAGAATTTGATTGAAAAACGCCCTATCTCAAAGCTCAGTTCAAAAACGCCCTATCTCAAATTAAAATTTTATGAAAATGTGCTTAGATAGCCCGTTGTTGAATCGACAGCTGAGATAAGGCGTTTTTGGAGCGAATTCTGAAACAGGGTGTTTTTGAACTGGCTGCCGAGATAGGTCGATCTTCAACTCAGCCATCGATTCGTAAATGTGAAGCACCTTATGACAAACACAAACCATTTATATCGAAATTTTGTAAAGCTTTAAGTTTACTCCCGATTTTTTTTTTAAGAACTTTGAAATTTCAAGGATATGATTACTTCAAAAAATGATTGCAAACAAATGGAAGGGAAAATTCTGTAGATTAAAAAAAGAAGGACGAATAGGTATTGAAAATTCCCTTCTAACTAACAAACTTAGGAGGACGAAATTCGAGAAGGTGTTCGTGAATATATTATTCCTTAACATATTTTTTTTGCAAAATATACATATATTGGAAGTTTTCAAGGATATTTAAAAATCAAGTTTTAAAAGGAAATTTTCAATTCTTATTCCCCGTTGTACACCAAAAAAAATAACCGTTTCTATATTACAACAAAATTTTTAAACTGTCTTAATGTTAACTTAGATGACTGAACACTTTTGAGAGGTATGTAATTCAGAAATTTAGAAACGTCTTCACTTACTTACCTAGCTACTGGCGTTACACCATTCGCATCCAAATCTATTCGTGACACACAAAAGTTATCATCGAAACCCAACTTGTCCGGCTGTAGTGCTTGTATACGTTTACCTAGGTTTTCCATACTGCGAAAATCATAAGGTGTACAAACTACGGGCTTAAAACTTCCTGTTGGTATTGACTCCTCATCCGTTTCGGTTATGTCTTCTGCGAAAATTGCGACATTGTGCTCATAGAGACCCTTCTTGCCAGAGTTCTGTGTGTGTTTTTGACATGATGCATAGTATTGAAATGAGATAAATAATGAAAACAAAAAAGAGGGAATTATATATGGACATTGCAAACTTATTTTAATTTTAAGTTTTATAGAGTAAAAATAAATTTTTGGTACATCTTAAGCAGCTTTTACATGAGGCAATTTTACTGCTTTCTAGAAAATTTAAACACAATTTACACAGGCGATTTGATTAATTGATAAATAAACATAAATCAGAAGGTTCTGTAATTCATTTCCGAGTGAATCTGGCTGGCGGGATAGCTCGATTTTCCACTCCATAAAATTTGCTTTCACGACCGCGTTTGAAATATGTTTTCTTTCTACAATAGCGATGCAATTTTCTATCAATGATGTAAATACATTGAGACCAACAAAAATATGGCTCGATATCTTTCGACGTCACATTAAAATGCATTAAATACATACATACGCTCAACAAAGAAATTCGCGACTCATGCCACTAGTCATTTAAATTATTGTTGACACCTTTATGCTAGAGGTACTCGGCCACTGTATGAACTTTCAATCTTTTACTCTTTGAACAAAGCTTCACACAACCAACACCTCTGCATATAAGAAAAATTTGAGTTTTCCCCACTTTCCCCCGCATTGCTATGCAACCACATTCCATTATGGTATACTCACATGTCCGGCCAAATTAAAATACGAATGATTTGTCATATTGACCACAGTTGTCATTGTTGTTTTTGCAGTCATATGGATGCGCAGCGCATTGTCTTCGGTGAGTGTGTAACGCACGGTGGCGTATACTTCACCTGGATAGCCCTCGTGACCGTCTAGAGAACGATGAGCGAAAGTAACACCATCCACATGAATTTCTTTCAGATCCCAGGGTACCTTACCGAAACCGATTTTACCACCATGCAAATGATTGTTGCCACGATTTTTCGTAACTTGAACTGGCTTATCATAAATAAAGAAACTGCCGTTGGCAATACGATTGCAAACACGTCCAATAGTGGCGCCAAAGTAAGGATTTTGCGGTTGTTCATATTCTAAGCAAATGAAAAGGAAGAAAATAAACAAAAATATGTATGTGTACATAAAAAAAATTAAAAAAAAAACCATACATGCCAGAATCGAGAAATTAAAAAAACTAAAATAAATCTTAAACCATACCACATATGGTGCGTTCCATACCAAAATGAAGGGGACTCACATTAAATATCTCGAGAATGGGGCGAAGAAAAAATTAGAAAAAAGAATAACACATGAAAATTCTCTATAAAAAGAAATATTTTCAAAATTTTTTTACGTACAAATTTTTTCATAAAAAATTAGTTTTTGAAAACATGCCATCTCAAAAAAAAAATTAAAAAAAAAATCATAATAATGCGTAATACCGCAATATTTAAGTATAATTTTATGAAAGCACTTTACAATAATTTGAGTTATGAACTTTTTTACGCCGAAGTTGAGTAAAATGAGTGCATTACAAATATACAAATTTCTTACACCGTTTAAAACTGTTTTCAAAGAAAATTAAAAAAAAAATTAACGCCAGTTTTGTAATGGCTTAAAACTTACGCTTTATTATACTAAAATTTAATGTGCTACTAAACTGCATACTCAAAAGAATTCTAAAAAAAATTAAAAAAAATTTTAAGTTTGTGACGCACTCTTTTTACTCAAATTCGGGTTAAAAAAAACATAACTCAAATTATTGCAGAGTGCACCCCATAATACTATACTTAAATATTGCGCAATACTGAGAGCTACCATTGTGATTTTTTTTTTTAATTTTTTTGAGATGGCATATTTTCAAAAACTATTTTTTTTTATGAAAAAATTTGTATGTAAAAAATTTTGAAGAAAAAATTTTTTTAAAATATTTCTTTTTATAAAGAATTTTAATGTGTGTATGTGTGATTTTTTTCAAATTTTTTCCTCACCCGGTTCTCGAGATATTTGGAAAGCTACTAATATTATGTTTATCCATAAACCTTAAAAATTTGAAACAAATCAAACACATGAAGTGTGAACCCGTCCATTTTGGTATGGAACGCCCCAGATACATAAGTAAAGGTGATAAATCAAGGCAAAGGTATTAAAAAAAATAACAAAATAAAAAAGCAAACTGTGTAGATTAAAACAACGTAAAATTCTCACCAGGAGTAAAAACCAGCGCAGGATGTGCATGTGCATCGTTTGACATAAAAATATGCCAAAAGCAAATGAAACTGTAAAAGCGGTAGAGGTTTATAAAAATATGTAGTTTTCCTTTATTTTTTAGAGTAAATGCTCGTGTCTCCTAAGCGCGTACTCAGCACGGATTTACTGCAGTTGCTATGGCATGCAACAGACCAACCGGAAGTGGTCATTGCATACCAAGTGCCACTATTATCATCCGCCATCCGACATCCGCTGTCACCTCGGACGCTACTGTCAACGCCATGCGCCGCGACGCGCCACTTGATGTCAGCGTTAGTGGCAGTTGAAACAGCCACTTGCTCCTAGCTAGCTAGTTGCCGGTTTGGGCAGCTAACAACTACGCACATATGAATGCATACATACATACATATTAGTATGTGTTGTCGTCAGCGGCATACGAGCTTATGAAGTAACCGAAAATGCAGTATTCGCTGGCTTATGGCTGGAACCAGTCCTATGCAGACTGCGCCATATCCGGTGCATGACCTCTCAACTCTCTGTACTCAGCCACCAGCCGCAGACGAGTCGCATTTTTGTTGAGGTCAGTCGGGGTGCATCGTTGTTGGTGCGCTTTGCTTTTGTTCTAGAGCCTGCGTTAGTATGTTTTATGGTTGCTGTTGTCATTGTTGTTTGCTCAATGGTTTTTTCCGGGCAAGAATTGCAATTTTTGCTTTTGTCTTCCGCTTCGCTGCCGCAACGCGTCAGTTCCGCTTAAGTGGGAAATTTGTTACCCTCGAAGTGTTACAAGTGGTAACACCAAATTGGCCCTCAGCAGCAAGTAAGTATGTACGTAAGCAAGTGGGCAGCAGCAGCAGCAGTAGAATCTAGCAGCAAGCAAAAACTAGCGTAGCACATATGGGAAAAATGTGCGAAAAAATGCTTCGAAAGACTGGATGGACAAACAGCTGCACACACACAGTTACGAGCACATACTTACACACACGTGGTGGTGGTGGCTGACCAATCCAGCTGGCCGGGTGCTCGTGTGTATCCGGCATTTCCGACTGCTTACTCCATCTACTCTTCTTTCTATTTTTTCCACTTGCCACTGGTTGGCTTAGCGCTGTCACTGTTTAAGTTGTTTGTGTCGCTCTTCGCTTGTCTTAGCAGTGTCAGTAAAATATTTGCCACGTTGTTAAAGGGAAATGGGTTCACGTGTGTACGTGGTGCGGTATAAAGTATGTTTGTGGCAGTTATGTGCACATATGCATGTACACTTACTAATACTGCCATCTATTTTTTATTCGCTTTGGTTTTTAGATTTTGCAAGCTGACATAGGTTTCAAGAATACTTTAAAACGTTTTTTATTGGTCTGTCAAAAATGGGGATACCCAAAAAAGAGGAGGAAAAATATAATTAAGTGTTGATTTTTCTATCCGTTAAGGAAAATGGAATTCAAATAAACATAAATATGTATTTTAAGTGCTAACCACAATGATTTTAGTTATCAGTCAATTACATATATTAAATCTGTTTAAGACAAAATTTAAGTTTAATTTCCCATTCAGAGTTTTAAATCTACATACATCGATAGTTATTTATAATTTTATATGGATAATCATCAAACATCCTCACTCTCCAGATCCTCCGGGGAGTCGTTGATGGCTACAGTCCAAAGACGGTTTGAGAAGACTCTACTTTGGACTAAAGTTCTTTTTTTTTACGTTAGATGATAGCTCCAGCTTAACTAAGGACTTGATGATTGCTCCTGAAAGGCATTATTGAACGTTTTCTCGATGTCCAGTAAGGCTTTGTTTATAAGGGCTCAGATTTAAGATCGTGTGAGGGGCGATATTGACCGACTTACGCTGTCCTGTTCCTAGTATGCTTATCGATGAGTCTGTACAGGATTTTAAAAAAACCAAGCGAGACTGATTGCTCTGAATTCCAAGGAAGAGTTGTAATACTTTCCGGCCTTCGGTAAAAGCGTCTTTCTGACTCTCCACGGGTTGGGGATGTACCCTCGCACAATGTTACTAGCGCAGATGGCAGCCAATCAGCGAAAAAATACCTCCCGAAGAAGCTATTAGAAAACGGATGTTTTTCCTGAGGCTAAGTTTCATGGGAGATACGTATGCATCGAGGAGAAGTTAAAGCAACTCCTCGCTACTAACGAGTATCCCAAGAGTGCAGAGCTCTTTGTAATTCGCAGAATGCTCACCAGGAATTCTTTAGCCTGCCTTGTTTCGGTTTTATATGTAAACTGCTTGTCCTGTTTCTTAAAGTTCCCAAGCCGTGGGTAGTTTGTTGATAACAACTGCCCAAGAAAATTTTGAGAAAGGGCTATTCAGAGTTGAGAGGAACCACTTTTTTTCGCAAAGAAACTTTTTAGAATACTTTCACATGCGTATTTATGTATCTACATTAGAACATACCAGAAAATAAAGTTCGCTTTACAGCCCAGATATTTATTTGCAAGTCAATTTCGAAGAAAATATTTGTTTTGGCAAAATATTGTATTTGATGTCGCCTTTTTATATTACATTTGTCATCATATCTTCGGAAATTACAGTTGCATCTTAGAGTATAATGAAGGTTCATGGGTCGAGAAGAAATTTTATTTGTTCCAAAGTTCGTTTGATTGTGTGCTTGATAAATAAATACATAAAATTGATCACAGGTCCCAGGTACAGGTAATGCTAACCCACTAGATCTCAGTCTATTAAAGCTCGCAAAAAATTATTAAACTTTTGTTAAAGAGGTATTTCCCCTGGAAGGCGATTTCGATTTTTGTTTTCGGCTTAACGTTAAATTTTGTAAAATCCAATCAGTCTTTGGATAGACACTTGCATACTTATAAAAATATATACATTAGCTTGGTCTTTACAAAACAAAAGCATCAACGAAATTTTCAAAATTAAAAAAAAAAAATATGTATTTGAAAATTTTTTTTTATCTCAAAAATTCGACAATATATTGACATTAACCAGCACAGCGATGTATGAATTTATACGAATGAGTTTCAGTAACGTCAAAGTTTTAAGATTTTAAGTTAAAATTTTGTAGAATTTTTGCTACCAAGAAAATTTTCTAAAATTCTAAATTTTTTCAAACGCCTAAATATTTGTGTAAATTTTGAAATTCTTAGGGATGTTTTTATTTTGTACGAAGAACCAAATCCAGGATTGCTCCATTCAAAATACATACATATCCGCATAAGTATTTGCGTTCATGCACTTACATACCTTCTAACAAGTCGAAACCAAGAACAACGTCATCCAATTTGCCACTGGCATCAGCGACTCTGAGCGAGTAGATAGTTGCACCATACGACAGGATCTTTATTATTTATAAATTCAAGACATGTTTTTTATGTTTTTTTTTTTGTATTATCCATTTAGTTGCAACCGGTGTCACCGCAATCAACGTTGGTGGTCAGATAAGAAAAAGATTGATTCCGTGAGAGAATGTCAATAATAAATATGTAACCCATAAAAGCCAAGTAGGTACAGCAGTTGGCATAATAGAAATGTTGCAAGGCCGAGTGCGATTTCCAGGATGACGATATGAAAATATAGATAAAGAGCAATAAAATCAGTAGAAGAAGCAAATATTATTAACTGTTAGTTATTATGGGGAAAAAATGTAAATTGCGCAAAAAAAAAATATAATAATAGTGTCAATGCAGATTTTTAAGAAAAAAATCATTCGGATGCTCTTGAAGAGCTTCAGACTGGCTAACGAAATGCACTTTTGAAGTATCTTTAAGGTATATGAATTTTTAGCAAAATGAACATCACTCAAACTTTTCACAGAAAACCTCTTATTTTTCAGATTTTCTACGTCTCCTCATTCTCTGCTGCCCTCTTCATTTGCTACACGGATGCCTTAACACACACAATCTGCGCATACATTGCAGATAAATGTTGAGTATTTTTGGTCGAGGCTTTTCAACGGGAGCTGACCATCTCAAGTGCTCACCAACCCCGTTTTGGCCCCGTTTTGGCACCCGTGGCCCGTTTTGGATTGCTTTTTTTCATTGCGCATTAGGGTGGTCCAAAATAAGTAGGGCCGGAATTTTAATGCTCTCACCACCTAGGATTGCTCTATGTCGAAAAAACAAACTCCTATTTTCTATTTTTAAATTTAAAAATATTTGGTATAGAATTCTTAAATATCAATGCTTTTCAATCGGAAAACTCTGGTTCTCTTCAGGAGACTTCGAGCAACACTACTTAATTATTTATTTAACCATTTTTTAATACTAAAGATGTTTTATTTTTCCCCCCATTGCATTTTCTGGCATTTTCTTGGGGATTTGGCGGACCTATAAATATAGTTACTATGAAAAAATGGTTGAATAAATAATTGGGTATTATTATTGGGAGTCTCCTAAAGAGAACAGAGTCTTCCGATCGAAAAATATTGATTTTCATGAGTTCTATACCATTTCCACGAAAAGTTGTTTTTTCCCCCATATAAAATACATGAAAAACTTTGAGCGCTTTGCGCAAAATCTAAATATTTCTTTATTTAAAAAAAAAACGGGGTATATTTCTTTCGGTATATAATGCTCCTAGAGGGTGGGAGCGTAAAAATTCCGAATTTACTTTTTCACGTGCATTTTTGGACCACCTTATTGCGCACACATTGCATTGATATGTTGTGTTTTTCCAAGTATTCGTTTTCCAACGTGAAGCCTGAAACCGCCGTGCATAAATAATATCGGGAATAAAAAAAAATACATACATATGTATATAGTGCATGCACACCTACTTCCAAGGATAATGTTTGCATTTTCAGCGGTTCCCTTGGGACTATTTAATTGTGGCGTATGTATGTACATTCTTTGTTATTTACACAGTGCGAAATGAGCGGTGAGTTAGAACATTCAATCTGAAATTCAGATTTAATCTACTGAATATACACAGAAACATTTCGAGACCAAAAAAAAGAACCTAATTCATGCTTCGACTGCCGTGGATGTAAGAATCAATATTTATTTCTTTCCCCGTATTAAAAAAAAAAGGTATCAATTTAATTGAAACTGAAAATTTTTTTGAGTGTTATTATATCCTTGAAGTTGACTATACATATAGGTTGAACACCTTGCCGCGATGCGAGGTCTTAAGTACGACATAAAGATAAACATAATATATATCGCCAACCCTAGCTGTTCGAAAACCAGGAGGCAACGGAGGAGCTAACCTTTTGAAAAAAAGCTTCGGGTTGGACAAGGTGTAAGACGGCCATGCGGTCTCGAACGGAGCGCTCCGGCTACCGGACGACCTGCGGTTCTATCTATCCCCTTTCTCCGATACCCCTAGCGACCGAAATTATGAGTGATCATTGCAGAAAAAGAATAACCAGAAGTTTCGAGCAGGGTAGTGGTCAGACCGCCATTGATAGGGGGTTTCAGCGACGAGTGACGCAGGTAGCAGTGGGAGAGCGGAGGTCTGGACAGACCGGTCGTAAATCGTTTAATGGCTGCAACTGAGGAGACGACTCCGTCTAGAGCAACCAAATTCCGAAAAATCCAAATCCCGTTAAGGGCGGGGCACCTACTTTAACGCTAAGCCGAGAGTCTGCTACAAATAAACCCGACAGCTGTGTGGTAGAATCTGAACAAAAATGTGGTGGACTCACCATCCCTTTGTCGAATTTAAAGTCATCTTTGGCAGCACTCTTTCTTTTTTGCCTATACGCCGCGTTTTATAAACTCCTTGAGCCCAGGAAACTAATACGCCTGTACAAATTGGTTCGGAGCACCACCACCTACTCCACCAGAGTTAGTAAGGACTTCATCGAGCAGTTCGATACCAAGTTTTCAGGAAAAGTTACTCCCTATCATGCGACTTCCTTAATCTCTTTCATAAGAAGTTGATAAGATCTACGGAACTAATCGCTCAGGTATAATTTTCTATGACAGCGGACAATCACAAACTGGCTTATGCCCAGAATATTATGAGTCTCATCAACCGCACCCTTTGCCCTTTGCATAGCATTTTTTGACTGTGTAAATAAGTTTCGTGTCACGTATTGTACCCAGAATATCTGCTACCATACTCTATATCATCCACCAATACTTTTCGTTCCTTTACTTAATTTGGGCTGCAACTCCTTGACCATGTTTTCCCAACAAGTCATTATCAAAAGCCACTGAACTTGGCTTACACACAGGATGCGATAATTGAGCGTGCAATCCCTTGTTGTTGATATATTTTTTAATATTGATTTCACTGTTATTTTTGGCCTCATCTTATCTACCCTTCGTCCATTTCAATGCTACGCGTCACGCAAAGTTAAAGCGGGCGTATTGCCTCATTCGATTAACCTAACTAATAGTGTCAATATCATTTTCGGGTTCTAATCTCGCCTCATAAACACCGAAAAAAACACACACACACGTGTACAATTCGCAACCCTAAACAACAGCCAATTCACAATCGCATTTAACTTTGTCACTTCTTGGAAAACTCTTTTTATACATCTCCCTTAACACGCCTCAATTGTCAGCGTTGATATTAAAAGTTCATTGAACCCTGATACATTAATGGTATTGCTGTTGCTAGCAGCCATTGTCTCGACCATGTGGTTAGAATGGTTTCCTTGGCATTTTATTTTTATGGCCAGCATATGCAGTGACCTTGAAGAGGAGAAGAGTGCGCAAGAGTTGGGATAGGGAAAGGGTTTTTAATGGCTTCTTCTTCATCTCTTTAGTTTCTTGTTTAGCCATTGAAAGCTATGTATAATAAAGTTGCCTTAGTATGGGAATCCTGAAAATGGCCTATGCGTAGTGCGGAAATGGTATTCTGTGTTTATGTCTCTTACAACTACTTCGGCAAAAGGCAGTTAAAGGCGGTCGGTCGTCAGTTTTATGATACTACCAAATTTGCTTACATGTTCCTTTTATTCAATCGAGAAATAAATGGCTTGTATGCAGTGCATTATACATAAGCATGTGCATTAGGGTGGTCCTTAAAAATATTAACATTTAAATTTTGTATAGGGCACCCGTTTATTTTGTTCCACGTTTACAATTTTGATTTTTGAATGAAAATTTCAAAAGTAAAAAAAAGGTATTAGCGGTCGTTACCAGAGATTAAAAAAGGTCAAATTTTTTTAAACCGCAAAATTTCGACAAAGTAGGGTCTTTGACCAGCCCGAATTCTTAAATACTCTAAGTTATATTTAGCTGAGTAAAGTAAATTTTTTCGAACTTTCGCATTTGGAAAAAAATCAAGTTTGGTTTTAATTTGAAAATCTTCGTAAATGTCTATATTTCGTACGTAGAAAAAAGGTGTAGATGCAGATATTTTAAGAACCACCCTAATTTTGTGTATTTTTTAATTTTTTTGGGTTGGTTTTTAAGCTAAGTATGATTGACAGCTTGGGTTGGATTTGGACCGTTGTGTTGGATAAAAGTACAACAGCTGTTGATTTGCAAAGCGATTGAAATGTGGGATTGTTTAAATACTATATTTTGCACTTACATATATAACATACTATTAAATAAGCAGTCTCAGACAGTAAGTGCCGTTTCATTTTCGAGAAATCAAATCTATTATAGTAAAAGACCTTAACATATTTCAATTCGTATTCCCTTCTCTTTTGTAGGGACAATTTAAATTTTTTTAAATCTGATTTAGGCACTCCGCACATTAAGCTCCTAATCATAGTAGTGTAATCGTTTCGGCATACTAAAGTATAAAGCTTTTATGCCGAACCCATGTATTTCAATGAAGCTCTGTAGATTACGATTCAAAATCATGTTTGCGCCTAATCATAAAAGCTTCATGAATCGAAGCGCCCAACATTGTAAGGCGCTTGCAGTTTTGAAATCGTCATTTGTTTACTTTTTTGTGTTGGAAAGAAAATTTATTTGTCAATTCAATAGAAAATAATTGGAAATGATTGATTTCGTGCTAAAATTCGTGCAAATTGCTTTAAACCACAAGCGTTTATGCAATATTTCGGAGCGGAATAATTTGCGGAAGTGCGTGTTGCGAAAGAACGACCAAAAAATTTGTTATGTGTAGAAAGTGTTTATTAGCTGGTGACTTATGCAGGGCGTGCAAGTGTGCAGAAGTCGAGTCGTCATGCATTCGTTTCGGTATGATGAAACGATTACTCTACTTTGATTAGGCGCGTAATGTGCCGAGTGCCTTAATCACTGTGCCACGCTGCAATCAGGGATAACGCGAGTTATGTGGAATCTAGAAAGGGAGCTGAAGAGGGAAAGGAGACGTATTTTCCGTAATACTTAAAAAGTGAGAGGCCTAAATGCGTGACTGCGACGAACCTGAAATGCTGGCTGAATGACAGCACTAAAACCAGCGAAGGTGATAAACCAGAGACCCCAGTCGAACATAACGGAGTACCACCGCCCGACTCTGACAGGGTACTGGTAGCAATTTCGCTGCTGAAAAGCTGCTGGAGTTGACGATTTGCGAGATGTGCTATTCAAGAATGCCACGAATCTTGAAAAATACTCGCGAGAGAAGAAACGAAAGTCACCCTCTCTTTTTCGATTTTAAAGCCGTGAAAGCTGTGGAACTAATAAAGCTTTGTAAAATTACTTTGCGCAACACCAAATTGTCAAAATTGGAAAGGTCATTCTGATTCGTTTTGTGCTGAATAAGATTTCATATAAGGCGACTCTGTATCGTTAAATTGATATCAGGAAAAATTAGTTTTGCTAATAAGATTGAATAATAATAATATTGTTTTTTTAAATATAAGGGAAATAAGTAGTTTCTTAGGAAACGATCTTTAGGGATTTTTTTTTAATTTGTTAAAAAAAATATTATTTAAGAAAATTATAAAATAACAAAAGTTATGCAAAAAAACTAATTTGTTTACAAAAAAATATTTCTTAAAAAAATAAAGAAATAGTTTTCGAAAAAATAATTTTATAGGAAAAATTTATAAAATTATCGAAAATTAGAAAAAAAATAGTTTTTAGCTAAAATTATTGTTAATTTTTAGAAAACAATTATTTTTTAAATTACAAATTTTTGTGTTTAGCTCGCGATGAATAACGTTTTTCAATGCTCAACTCAGTGCAATGTAGAATTAAAATATGGGTATCATACAAAAGAGCAAATTGTGTTGAATTAAAAATTTTAAATTTTTTGGCGCATAAGGACGAGTAGGTACAGAAAAATTCCTTTTAAAATATTTTCCTTGACTATCATTAAATGTACTTTAAAATGATTTCATTTTGAGGACTTATATACGCACCACCACATCCTCGAAATTCGTCCTTTTAATTTTATTAGCTTAAAAAATAAAAGTTATTAAAAGGACATTTTCAGTACCTTCTATAGTGCATTGCAGTGAAATTATAAAAAAAAATTAATAATTTGAAAGTCGTGATAAAATATGTAATCCTGTTGTCAAAGTGAAAAACTAAAACAGCAGAACAAAATCGTTCCGGAAAAATTATCAGCAACAGCATATATTCGTCTAATTCGACTGATTCGGGGGACTAAGAAATTAGTTAGAAAAGAGCATGTGACTAACGCTAATTTTGATGTAATTTTTTAAAAAAATGGGCAGTGGAGATAAAAAATTGCAACCCCTTAAACGCGAAGGAGTTTCAAAATAAACATGAGCGATTTAAAAAAAAACAATTTTAATTGTCGTCCTATGAGCGCCTTTACAGTGCTTTTTTTTTTATTGATTCTTCTGCATGAAATATCAGCGTGGTGAGATGTTATGCATTCTCGAAATTCGACGGTGACTCAAACGTCACTGTAAGCTTATAAGGGCACAGAAGAACATTTGAAAAAAAGTTTTCACGACTCCAAGCTGATATTGCTGACCCGCCTGCATACTGCGAATGTCCAGGTTCTAGGCAACTATTTTATCTACTTGATAATATCGTAAATATATGAGACTTCATTGCTGAAACTGTAAGCAATGAGATGGGAATTAAATCAGCTCCAATTTTACACTTATTCGATAAGTTGCGGCTAATTAATGCCCAATATCAGCTTTGAGGACTAGTTCGGGTGGAGTCTATTGGCCTCTACTCGTACTAGCCGCACAGTTTTTTTTGCTAATGTTTCCACATTTGCCAATTATCGCCATGCGTAAATAACTAGGAAACAAAAAAGTTTCTCTGTGTGTACTTATGTACATATGTCCCAATTTGGTGTAGTCAACCAAAGCTGACAAGGTCAAGGTCAAATCAAATACGGTATCTGCCACATTCTGCCGTTTGTGCACTTATCGTATCTACGAAGTAATTTTCCAAGCAAAATTGTAGAATCAACAAGTGGTACGATAGCAAAATTGAAACAAAACACTTGAACAATTCGACAACAGCCACTAAATACTCACCTGCACATACATTTGGGTCTGATCATTGACCAGAGTGAAGCGATATATGTGAGCCACCTCTTTTGTTATTGGATCAGTGGTACTGCCAATAATATCCTGAGATACGTGAATCATTTTCGATTATAGAAAGAAAACTTGTTTGCACTTAAAGTCGATATATTTTTAGCACTAAAGAAAATTGCAAAAATAATTAAGCGAATCTAAAAAATTTAGCCGGTTAACGGTTTATCCAAGTTACAGCGCAGCGACGCGAATGAGTGAGTGCACACAAGAAATATTGCATCCAATCTGCTATTTGCTTGCAGTGACAGCTGTGTACGCGGGACCACGACTCTCGCAAATGAAACCTCAGTGTGAAGATTGCGAGCGGATCTACATATGTAGCTGTTTATATTAAATTTAGAGAGAAACTTGTTTTGCACTTTTGTTTTACTCATTTTTTAAGCACTCAGAAAGAGGCAATTGACAGATAGCGAAGCTAATAAATTTTATTTTTTTTTTGTTTTTTGCAACAATTTCTTTGCTTATTTGTGAATGTACGCAGAGTCACACATAAATACTTGTAATAAGTAAATATATAAGAACGTACGTTGGAAACATAAATAAAAACTTAAGAAGCACCCTGTCGGAAAAACCTACGTAAAAATGATTGCAGCTGCAAAATCTGGATCTTTATCGCCACTACTTATTTCAGATGAGGGTACATCGCACTGGTTCGCAAAAAGAGGGATATATTGCGAAGCTAAGCGAAGTATTTTTCGTAAAAATCGAAGATGTCTTACTCAAAAGCATGGCTGTTAAAAGGAAAAGTGTGGCTAAGTAGAAATGCAGCTAAAAGTGTAAATTTGGTCCAAAATCCATTTCATGATTCATGAATCAGTATTTTGGCAAAATTGTGCAAGTAAGTTGAAAATCCACCTAAGCGAATGGGCAGCTAAACGGAATATACTGTAATACCATTTCATGTTCATGAAAGGTATAAAAAACACAGTTAAATGCAGTGAATGGAATCGTGGAGAAAAAATACCAAAATTAAGGGAAAATCTGTCAAACTTAGACCTTTGCATTGTTTTATTTTGTCTTGAATCAAAGGTGTTTTGAGCTCTCAAAAGGTAAGATAATAATTTACATAAACCTTCTCATAGCGACATATTGCATACAAAAAAGTTCTAGATCTCATTATTCATATAGGTGGTGCCAAATTTTCTTGCAAGGTACATTCAAGTAGCGCTATGAGGCTTATCAGTGTACGTTGGCACAAAAAAGTGGCTACGTTAATTGGTGAGAGAATAAATAGAGAAGAATTATTTAGCGAAGCAAAGCGAGCGATTAAGAGAGCACTTAAAAACTATAAACAAATTGATTTTTATATACCTATGTACATAAATACGAGTATTTCCACTTTGATTTTGTTGATAGAAATTTAAGAGAGAAGCCAAAAAGGTAATTGTGTAAATGAGAGGGAGAGTGTACTTGAGGCTGATTTGTTAAACTCATGGTAAAATTAGTTGTTTTTATAAATTTCTATAGCAGTTATGCGAAATGTCAGTACAATGCTACTTCTATGCTGAGTATATATGTATGTATGCACATTAGGGTGGTCCAAAAGGAAGTAAAGTCGGAATTTCAATGCCCTCACCAACTAGGATTATTCCATATCGAAAAAAATTATGCCCTTGTCTTTTTATTTTGAAATCAAAAATATATTCAGAGGTCGCTCAAAGCGCTCAGAGTTTTGTATGTATTTTATATGGGGGAAAACCAGTTTTTGTAGATGTGGTAAAGAATTCTCGAAAATCAATATTTTTCTATCTGAAAACTCTGGTTCTCTTCAAAAGACTTCCAATAGCAAACTCAATTGTTTATTTATTTAATCACTTTTTAATGCTAAAGATTTTTTAGTTATTGCTCCAAGGCATTTTCTGGCATTTTTTGGGGGTTTTGGCGGGCCTATAAAATATAGGTGCTATAAAAAAATGGTTAAATAAAAAATTGAGTATGACTACTGGGAATCTCTTGAAAATAACTAGAGTTTTCTGATCGAAAATTATTGATTACAAAAAATTCTATACCATTTCTACGAAAAGTGTTCTTTTCGTATATAAAATACATGAAAAGCTTTGAGCGCTTTTTTTTGAGCGACCTCTAAATATCTCTTTGATTTTAAAATAAAAAATAGGGGTATAATTCTGTCGGTATATAACAATCCAAGAGGGTGAGAGCATAAAAATTCCGACTTTACTTTTTCGCATGTATTTTTGGACCAACCTAATATGCACATTGCCGTGCGCTGTGTATGTATGTATGATTGTATATAAATATGCATGTGCCAATACAAATGTATATATAACAAGTAAGAAAGTCTAAGTTCGGGCGGAGCCGAACAT
>NW_016165008.1:6289-29200 GCF_001687245.7 Rhagoletis zephyria | reverse complement strand
AGATTTGTTTTTCTTCCGTGATTTCTCGGCCCTTTAGAATGCATTAATCTTTTTTCGCTTAACTGAAGAAAAACGCTTTATTATTAAATTTTATTGTAATGTACTTTCCTGATTTTGTTGCGTTTTTTTTATTAAGCCACTGAATTTTTCTATCATCTTTTATAGCATTCACCTACAGGTTGCTGGTTGTTGCCAACATATATCTCTGGACCTTAGCACTTATTTGTTTCCCGTTTTTCGTCCATTTGTCGCTGATACACCTTTGCCGCAGGGTCAACAAAATGTGGATATTTAAAAGGGTAAAGGCAAACTTGCAGGCATACGAGCACTTAAGGGATATGTTTATATGTAGGTACTCAATAATCAATGTAGGTACATACCTACAGATATGTGTGCTGCTTGGCCCTGACTGCTTTGCTTACTTACACTTACATATACATACATACATACATACATGTATTTTTGTAAGCTTCCGTGCTGATCAGTGTTGCCAGGCCATGAAATCGTCAGTTTGGTTCTCAAAAGTCGTCATTTGCTTGTAAAAATCGTCAATACATAAAACAAATTATTAAATAGAATCAGAAAGCTCTTTTATTTTTTTTCTTGCAATTTATGCTAACTGCTGTTTGCTATGTGCAAAAAATAAAGAGTTTAACTTTTTTACGAATTTTTAAAATTCGCGTTACTTTTAACAAAAATTGTTTTAATTGCAATAAAATCAGATTTTCATCATAATTTTTTTTTTCCAACTGCAACTTAACTTTGTGCATTAAAGCCTGTGCATACTTTCACAAGTTTGCTAGAGAACTTATTCATAATTCCCTTCGCTTAATAAAATATGTACGGTGGAGTGAAACAACGCCCTCCTAAAAAAGGAAATAAAGCCCTCGGGCGTTATTACATTCTTGGAAATTAAATAATTCCCGCGGGCTTTATTTCCTTTTTGAAGGTGAGCTTTATTTCCTGAAAAAAAGGTAAAGGCTCTTGTTTATGTTTTAGAATCCATCCAAAACTAACACCTCCCCCCTTGTTTTATTCCAATACTAAATCAAAAATAATTTGATGATTACATTAAATTAATTATTTGTTTCCCTTTATTATAAGAAGATATTCAAATTTATGATGCCTTTTGTCGGTGGACCTTATTCCCATTTCGAAAAGGAAATAATGCCCGCCGGCTTCATCTCATTTTATTTAGGAAATAAAGTCAGTGGGCGTTATTTCCGCGGGCCTTATTTCACTGGACCAATATGTATCAGTACAAAACGTCAGAATGCAAAAATTACGAATTTAACCGTCAAAAATTACACAAATAGCTATGAAACAAAGAAAAAAACTATTTACCGTTAACTGCTATTAGTGCTGCCACATTATAAAATTTTGATACAACAATTATGTATTAGAGGAAATGGTAAACTTTCGACAATTGTTTACACTGCAATTTTTAGTTTTCTATGCAATTATCTTCAAAGTTGAGAACCAGCCAAATTTTCACATAAACTAAATTCGTCATCGGGTCACAAAAATCGCCAAATCGTCATGCCAGTAAAAAATCTTCAAAATGACGACTAAATCGGTAACATGGCAACACTGGTGCTCACACACAAATCCACCTTTCGACTCCCATAAATCTCCAATGTGGTATAGCTTTGTATTGCATTTTATTGTTGTTTCTGCCACACGCTTCTATATTTCACTCTGCTGTAAACGTGCACACACACACACATATTTTTGCTGACTGCCAATATTTTTGCGCTTACTCCTTTTATCTATTGGTATTTTTTTATATACATACGTACATATTTTTCATTTTTTTCTGCTTTTTTCCTTGCTGCTACGGTTTGACTTGGTATTTGTTGCGGTTTGGCTATTGCGTTCCTTGTGATATCCTTTTCGGTTGACCATTTATTGCAAGGCAAGTTGCAACCTCTTCCCCCCACAGTCTATACTTTTCTCATGGGTTTTATTGTATAAATTTTTTTTTCTTTGCCCATTTTTTACTTTAAATAATTTATTAAGTGCTCTGAGCAGACATTAAACTGTGGCCATACGTTGCCTGCCATACATAGAGCATCCTTTGGGGATTTTGCCATCCCTTAAAATGGTTGGTATTTGTAGTACTTCTGGTCGGTAAATTAAGTTGTTGAACAGATTTAAGGACGAGTGAGTTTAAGGCAGATGAAAATTTTGTGTTGTGCAAAAATATTTTTCCTTCAATTAATTAAATTTTAAACGCATAACGCAGCTAATAATGCAGAAGAGAAGCAATTTAGTTAAAAAAAAAAAATTAGTTATTCGGGTTACTTTTAGCTCTGGAGTCTGGAAGAGCTATACGGCTGAGCTAAGGAAAGAAAGGTTCAGTCCAAGCGCGCTCGTCTGGGCTTGCGACACAAGCTTAGATGTAGAATATGTGATTTTCGCATTGAGCAGCACTCATTTTGACTTTATTGGCTGCCTTAGTTTCAGTGATGCCCCCTTTACCTACATTCAATTAACTTTCCATACGAAACGGGAGTAAATTCTACTGCTTCTAATATTTTGTAATAAACGTATGTTTTGGGACTACTGTTCTCTTCTTGACAATTTAAATAAATGTTTATACTTCTATTTGTTTGCTGAAAACTTTAAATAAAATTTAAATTGGAGTTAAACTACTGATTTAATTACTAATATTGATTAGCGGAGTCTTAAGTGTTTACGATTGATTTTTGTTTGGCGTTGCAAAATATGTTAGTGTTTGGCGAGTTACACCCCCGATTTGATGTGGTCACAAAAAGGAGACGGACCAACAATTTTTTACGCCTACTCCGAACGGCGATTTTATTTTTACAACTGAACATTTTAGGCTATTTAAAAATGGAAATTGCATTATAATAAAGTGAAATTTCGTGGATTTTCGCAACAATGTTCTCGATTTTCGGAAAAAAAGCATTGCAATTTAAAAAAAAAAGAAAAAATAATGCCAGATACTCATTTTGGCTAGTTTTCAATACAGCTGTTTCAACAGGTGAGCCACTTTAAAAAAAAAAAGATTTGTTTTTAAATCTCAAATTACAAAACGGTTTAAGCTTAAAAAATTTGCAAAAAATATTTTAAAAAAATTTAAAAAAAAATTTTACGGATTCGTGATATGAGATTTTGGATGCTGTTTTTTTAACTTTTTTCAAAGATTGGTATAAGAACCCGCCTTTTATTTCTTTGCCAGTAAACTCATTCAAAGGATGAAAGAGAAAGGTAGGTAGGTATTCAAAGTTGAATTAAGATGTGTTGGTATTTGGAAAAAAAAAAAATTGGTATACGAATGACTTTTTTGGCCAGAAATAAAAACAGTGTGAAAATACCTTTCTACTGAGATCCCATAAGTCTAAATCAGAATAGTTTTGGCCCAGTTATTCAAGATTTTCGTAAATCAATCTTTGAAAAAAGTAAAAACACAGCATCAAAAATCTCATTCTCACGATTCCGTTGAAAAGATTTTTAAATATTTTTATGCAGATTTTGTATGCTTAATCTGATTTGTCATCTGAGGGGCCTTTTTTCAAAATGTTCTTTAAGAAACTATTTTTATTCATAAAAAACTCCATTTTTAGAGGTATTTTCAAATCGGTTCAGCTCACTTAAATCTTAATGTTTATCCGAAATATTTCGGTGGACGTCTTAAAATATAATAAATTTTGTAATCCCGGCGGAAAAACTGCAACTTTTTTTGGTGATGCAGTCTAATGTACATATGTGCATATGTTTGGCATATGAACTAAATCGGACCATAACTAAACCTTTGCGAAATAATGTGTACTTACATGTATATATAAACTAAATACTTTGGTTCTGCGAAATCTTAGCAAAACTAATCACGTTGGTCCTCATATCAATGAGTTAACATTTATAAAATGATAGCGTTTGAAGCATTTAGCACACAGGCTCACATTGCACTATATCTACACATCGTTGTGCACACTGTTGTGCAATTTAGACCTTGGCATCGTCTACGTTTATTACCGGAAATTACCGCCACAAAAATATCTATGCTATCGCATCTGTTGTTCATGAATTTGGCTTAACTTTTCTGCATTTGGAAAGTTCCAGGCGGAAAACCACAATAGTGTCTTGAAATTGCTCTTTGAAACCCGATTTGGGCCATACCACGCATTTTGAATTGAAACGTTTATAAGCCAGGTAAGTATACACCAGACTGCCTGAGTAAGTGCTGTGCAATAATGGGTCTTATGTAAGAAAGTGAGCCTAAGCTCAGGCTAAATTTTTGCACCATATTGCTCAAACTTAAAAATTTGTGCTGAAATTCGAGATGAATCTTAAACTCACTTTTCATAAATGAGGCCCAATTTTTCGTCTATAAAACCGGTTACTGCTCAATAGTTCCGTCACCTTTTTATGGCTGGAAATGCAGACTGGACAATACTACAATACTCTGTCACCTTCCAGGACAAACTAAGTTCAAGTTCCGTACGGAATATCGCACTCTACTTCCTTGTTCATTTTTGACCCAACAGCGCAATCATGTACAGGCGTATCCTCATTAGTCGGAGTTTAACGGAAGGGTTGGGGGAGGTGTGTTCTGTAGAACTCTCCATAAGTTTCCAATTTAGGCACCCAGAATTCTACAGAAACCAGCAGAGGTGGAAGAATACTACCAAATTTTGATGACTTTGGTATCAGCAGACAGGGACATTACAAGCTAAATTTTCAAGGCAGGGTATTTTCAAGGAATGGGAGTTTCTTTGACAATCTGCCGTCAAAATCAGGACAGATGTACTTTTAGTCGACTTCGTGAATGCCCTTCTGGCTGGCGAAAAAAGCGAATTAACTTAGAATTCAAAAAAAAAAACAACGGCAAAACATACACATATGTTCATACAGATAAAGCATACTTTTTAAATTCAATATGTATTCATATACTATTTATAAGTAAGTGCAGCATCAATGAAGCGCACATACATACATACAATAAATTGTAGAAAGATTACAGTTGTTACTTGCGTCATACTTCTCATTTCCTGTCGTACTTATTTGTTTTCAATTTATATATTTTCTACAATTTTTCCAACATTTCCTTTTCTAGTCGCACACATGTATACACACAGAGCTGTGAGTATATTTGCTTTTGCAGTTTTTTCTTAGATTTTACTTTTTTACTTCCTCTCTTCTATTACTAACTTTTTGTTACTTCTTTGCTTGCAACTTACAATTTTGAGCTCATTAAAAATTTTCAGTGCAATTAGTGCAACATCGTTAAAATTATAAATACCTGTATGCACATACATATGTACATATGAGTATTTGTTTTTATTTCACAACAGCAAAGCAAATTAAGTATACGTTTCCTAGGAATGAAATTTATGGACGCTTTTTAATATTAGCAAAAAATGTATGTATATTAATGAGGAAACATTTTCCAATTTAAATTTGAATGGAAACATAAATAGCTGATCACATAAAAAAGACGGACATAGGACCAATAAATACATACTTCTTTTGTTCACGAAGTTTTTTGGGGAGTGGAATACATTCATAATAAGTATTACGGTACCATTAATTGGCAAAATTTTGAATATTTTCATTGCTTAACTCTTATTGTCTTTTTCATAAAAATATCGTTCATTTTATATTATTATTTTATAAAAAATCCATATCTCAAACTTTTTACAAAAGTTGAAAAGTAATTTCACATTTTCAAATTTGCACAATGGCTAGGCTGTAAAACTGCATACTAGAGAAATTTCTGAAAATTTTTAATTAAAAATGTGTGGAATTTTTATAAAAATTTATTAATCGTCTTTTAACTTTGAAACTGCGATTTATGTGGTTTCTAATAAAGAATTAACTACAAATAACACAAATAATTGAAATTAAATTGGAAAAAATAAATAGTCAGAACTTATTAATAAAAAAGCGTAGTAAAATAGACTTTATCGTTACGCACTATATATGTAAGCGTAGTTTCTCTTCATTCGAGAACCAACAGTGCAATTCTGCAAAAAAAAATTTTAAAAAATACATAAAAAATTAATATAAATTTATAATTTTTATAAGAAATTAAAAAATATGTAAAAAAAAATAAATAAACAAAGAAACTGAATTTAAAAAAAAAAACTAATTAAAAATTAGAAACAATAAAATAAGTTCCTGAAAATTAGATGAAATTAAAAAAATAATAATACAATCCTAAAATTAAATGAAAATTAAATAACAAAATATATTAAAAATATGGTAAGTTTTAAAGAAGTTCCTTAAAACAAAATGAAATTAATAAAAATATTTTTCTTTTTAAACAATAAAATTTATAAATTTATTTGAAAAGAGAAAAAATATAAAAACTAGAAAATATGTTTCTAATAATTAAACGAAATTAAAAATGTATTTCTTTTTAATGCAATAAACTCGAATAAATTCTAAAAATAAAAGAAAATAAATTAAAAAAGAAAAAGTAAATACATAAAGAAATTAGTTCCTAAAATTAAAAACTATATTTTTCTTTTTAGAAATATGTAAGCACAAATTAAAAGAAAATTAGATTTAAAAAATTTAATCATAATAAAAACGGAAAAACTTCAATGTACATATATTTTTTCCTTTAAACAATAAAATATGTATAATAAAAGAATTTTATAAAAGTTTAATAAATCAAATATATATATACATATATATATATATATGTGTGTATGTAAAGACTCCGCTTCCTGTGCCACGCCAGTGCTTTGCTCGCTCGGCCATCGTGGCGATGGGATCAGCTTGAACAAAATGATTAAAAGTGCTTTGTGTACATTCCGCTGCTTTGGAGTAGATAAAAATCCCAATTCAGGGTGAAAGTTACTTAGACAAATTTCGTTTATTTGGCCTTTATTTGCCACTTCTTTAATTTAGTTTTATTTGAAGTTTGCTATTAAGTATTTGAGTATCGTAAGCGAAGGATTCTACGCAGCCCCCGCGTTCGCTATTGGTAAGTATGGGAATCAATACACTGTCTTGTGGTACATCCGGTAGGCTTTCCTAGAATTTCGAATTCGGGCTAGAACATTTCTGGCCGTTCCTATTACATCGCCAACCCATTCCCTAATAAAAGGAAAGAAGCTTGGAGAGAAAAGCTTGGATATCAATTTGAGTTCAATCTTTATTCAACTTTCAGTCAAGCCTTGGAAAAAAAAGTTGGATAAAAATGTTGTACATCCACTTAAGGATCAAGAATTTCTCAAAGATGGGAAAAATGTTTGCTTTATGCATATTGGGTCATATTGATCCTTTTATGCATGAACCTAGTACTGTATACTATCACGTTTCGGAACGAGTCGAATTCGACGTTTCGTTGTGGAGGCTGAATTTTTTGACAGTCCCGCCAAAGAGCCCTTCCTTGCCTTCCCCTTCTTGCGTGGCGGTGATGTCAGCCTTTGTCTTTTTGAGGGCATAAACCAGCCGAGTAGAGGCACCTTCGCATTAATGGTACGGCCATTACAGGAGTATTCCCCCAAATCGTAGTCCTTTAAACGTTTGCAGTGATCATCATCAAAATAGGAGGGTCTCATCCGAGCCTTGTTGTTTATTTCATTGGGAGGAGCTTTACCGTAATTGAAAGAAACCCATTTCTCATTTATCAGAACGCAATCAATACTATTTAATCAACTCGGCTTACTACATCGAACGCGCTAATGGATTTTGTAAGTTGTATCTTATTTAGAGATTCCGCTTCTAGCACCGCTACAACAAGAACTTGCATTCTCTATGCATGTTTACAAATCACATATTAAATTAAAAAACAAAAAAAAAACTATTCTACAACTTCTAAGCCATTACGTCCTGCAAGTACGCTCTTGCATCCTGTCTACGCCCGGACTTTTCTCTTCATCTCATTTCTCCCAGCTGCAGCGCACAAAACTTACATGAACCTATCTTTATTTTCTAGCGTATGTTTCCATTTGCTGTAGTTTTATTTTCTTTTTTCCTCTCTCCTACCTTTTTTCCCGCGAAAGTGTCATTGCGGATATATTTAATTAGATGTCGTTGCATATTTTTACATTCTTGCATACATATTTGTTTGCTATTTACTACGAACACTTTTCCTGCTCTGCCTCACATATATACATACATACATATTATATTGCTTCTTTTAGCTGACCCGTTTTTTTCTGCATTACTTTTGCTGCAAATTAATTAGTGCAAATAGACAGTTGCAGATGGCAGAAGGACATAAGCTTATGCATGTTGAGCAGTACAAATACTACATGGGGACACAGTCATGTGAGTGTGTCATACATATGTACATCCACTCACACAAGCATACGTTTTAATGCTTATTTGCGTATGTATGTTATGTGGAAATGTGTGCACCTTAAAATACACCAAATTGCATTGCACACTCAACCCCCAGCACGCGCACATCGAGTTCCTGGCATCCAATTGCAAAATTCACGCTTTGCTGGACTTAAAGCTGCCAATGCAATTAAAATTCAAATACCAGCAGGGGGTGTGCGCTTATTAGATTTGTGGTTTCTATTTATTTATTTTTTAGCACTGAATGAGTGTTTTATAAAAAAAAAATGTTTGACTATCCGCCGTTAAAAATTTTTTTTTTTGGGAAAATGTAAGACTTTAGCTATTGCTTTCCATTAAAATATTTCTTAAAATAAATTGAAAGTTTTTCCTCTCTCAAATAAATAAATTTTCTTTTTAATTTTTAGTAGAATTAAAGTCAAAGGAGAGCAATCGTGTTAAGTAATAAGTAACAAATAAGTACATAAACTTGGTACACAAAATCGATTTGTTATTAAGGACGGTTCTTAAAGTAGAGAGATTTTATTTATTTTGATTTTAAATTCAAGAATTTCAGTACACAAATTTTTAGTTAGCTTTGGTATTTGTGTTAAGCGGTAAAACAAATCTACCGGCAGGAAAAAGCGCCTAAATTATACAGTGTTTCACACAAGTATGAGTAAAGCCATCGAATTTCTATTTAGAGCAGGGACCGAAAACAATCGGTGTGATCGAAACTAAATATCGTTATCGTACTTTTGTTCCCAACAGCTCATAAAAATCCAAACCGAAAGTGAGAACAAAACTGTTGCTAACGTTCATAACGGGAATTGCATATGTATGAACAAAACCATGGGGGAAAGCTCACAAAGCGAACAAAATGCGAACAATACTTGCGGGAACCTTTTTAAGGGAACACATGGGAACAAAAGTCTACGGAAGGTTCCTGCAAAGGACAAAATGGGAACAAAAATCTAAGGAGCTTTCTCTCGAAGAAAAATTTGCAAACTAAGGTCTCAGGAACGTTCTGACAGAAACCCAAAAATACTTCTCTGAACTATTCGCGAAAAATGCAAGCGAGAGCAAAATTTGTCTCATAGCGCTGTATTAATTTTAATATTAAAATTAATCGAAAACTAACTGAAGACTTGAAAGAATGAAAAACTGTTCCAGAAATGAACAGTCCACCCTAATGGCAAACGTTTTGGAAGTCGAAGTTCTCAAAACTTTTGTTCTCTTTTGTTATCTAGCAGAACATTGCCTAGACTTTTGTATGCTTCCGTTCTTCGCGAATAGTTCAGAGAAGATTCGTTCCTGTTTCGTTCTCTGTCAGAAAGTTCCGGAGCTTTTAGTTCACAAATTGTTCTTCTAGAGAAAGTCGTTAGACTTTTGTTTCTGTTCTGTTATTTTCCAAAACGTTCCGGAGAATTTCGTTCCCATTTTGTTCTCTTAGAAATGTTGCCGAAAGTAGTGTTCGCATTTGGTTCTCTTTGGCAACTTTCCACAGGTTTTTTGTTCTTATATAATTCCGATAGAGAACGTTCTCGACTGGCTTTTTTCTCATTTCGGTTTTGATTTTGCAGCTTTCTTGAGAACAAAACTACAAGAACGACATTTAATTTCGATCACCTTTTGTTCTGGGCCGTTGTTTTTAATATTAACAACTAAATAGACTGGCAATGGCGTAGCCAATTCACATTAGGTTTGATGCCTTCTCCATTGGTCAAAGTACATAAATCTTAAATCTAAAGCATGAAAACAATTCTCATGCAGTTATCTAGATAATTTTAGAAATTCTTTTTTTTTTTAATTTAAGTTCAAACTCAAGTGCAATAAAACTAGTCATTTAAACTTTAGTAATTTTTTTTTACGAGAAGGAAGCATCAAAAGTCTAATCCCGTAAAAGGAAGCCTATAACCTTAACCTAACCTCCAACCGTCATGTTTCGTTCATCTTCCTGTACTATCGTCAAATATTTCGTCGTGAGGTGGGTTGAGCATGAAGTTGCATGAACTTGGAGACGCCATTTTCCATTGACAAAGCTCCCCGCCTTTGTCGGGTTCATGCGTCCCCACCGGTCATCTGGTGTATTACAGCTGCGACAAGAGGTGTTGTCTTCCATTGCTAGTCTGGCAGCATGAATTCCCATGGCCCAGTGTAAACGGCAGTTAGTCAATTTAAATCCCTCCTGTTAAGTTTGATGAGAAATTCAGTGCATTTTGCGCAGAACGTGGAGCACAGACCCCTGCAGACCCAACAAGATTGTGGGTCCAAGAACCTCCTGTGCCTCTGAGATATCCAGAACCGACCCGTTGCAGGCTAACTCGTCAACTCAACTCATTGCCATTAATTTCGCTGTACCAAGGCAACCAAATCAGTGCAACGACATTCTTGTCAGCTAAAGCCATAACGTTTCCTTAATCGCTGCGTGCCTACTCAAGAAAATAGCATCTTGCGATAGAGTATCACCGATTTAAAAACCACGGCTAGCCATCTTCTGCGGGCTTATTTTAGCCTACGGAGGTTTAGCATCATTTGCGTGAGGGCGCAATACACCTTACTCGCTTTCTGGCAGGTATATTTGAGATGATCCTTAAATGTTAATCTCGCGTCGATAATGAATTAAAGTCATCTATAAAATAAAATTTGTTGATGTGCAAACATCTTTTCTCCCGGTATAGGATATAGTTCCGTTCCTTTTCGGGCCCATTTCCTAACTAGTTCAGGACTTTTTCGCCATCATTTCGGGACTAGTTCTGCACCAGTTCGGAACTAGCTCAAGACTTTTTCGAGATCATTTCGGGACTAGTTCTGCACCAGCTCGGAAGTAGCTCAAAACTTTTTCGGGTCGAACTCGGTGCCAGTTGAGGACTTTTACGGACTCATTTCGGTTCTATTTGGGAACCATTTCAGTATACAGATTTCTTATGCACATTTACATATATGACTTTCTTCATGTATATAAAAATTTAAGAATGAACTTCAAGCGTGGAAATAAAAATTGTAAAAATGGATTTTTTGTTTATCAAATCATAGTCATATTTTACTCGATGTAATTTTTTTCAATTGGTGGCACACTAGTTTTATTACACCAGATTCGTTCATTTTGGCAAAAAGAACGTGTACACCGTTTAATTTTAACATTTAAAAGTATCTTAAAATATTAAAATTACAAAAAAAAAACGTAAAATTTCAAAAATTACAAAATAGCTGCGCCAGATATTCTGCATGCTTCCATGTTTTTTAATTTGGTGGCATACCCTTTAAACATCACAGATATGTTGTATATAAGGCCAACCTCCATTGCCTCTAATATGAACATTCTATTTGAAAATTTCCCAAAGTTATTAAAAACAAAAACAATATTATTTTTTTCAAAAAATTATTAATTCGGTACTACTCGCCTAAATTAACGTTTTAGGGGTAAAATTGTTCAAATACTTGATTTATTTTTTATTGTACTTGTTTCTGAAGCCCCATTTATTGAAATATATACAAGAAGAATGCTTTAACGTTTTTTTTTCTGGCGAGAGAAGGACGTGACACTAAAAAAAACAACCAGTTATACCAGTGTGCGCAAAGCTCTTTCAATCTTTATATACATCGGTTATGGAAAGCTAAAGGAGCTTTGCCCGCGTGCAAGCTGATGCCCGCCGCCGGTTTAATACCCTAATAAACTTACATAACTGATGTACCTTTTTACACATTTCCGCTACAGAAATTTTTCTCCGCATTTTGCAATAATTTTACACAAAACTTTTAAGTGACTGGGCTTTGTTGCATCTAACTCATTGGACTTTGTATTTTCGTTGGTCATGGTTGAATAAGCGATAAAATAAAAAATAAAAAATGAAATAAAATGAGATAAAATAAAAATATCAAAAACACCAAGTAACCGTTACAATAGAGAAGACCTGAATAAAACAAAGAGAACACAACTTTTCACTTAAGTTTCTTTCCGTCGATAGTTGTTCATACAAACATACCAACAAACTTGCACAAAACACAAGAGGAAAAGTAAAAGAGCAAAAGTAAAAGAGCAACAACCAAGACACACCGCAAAGAGCAAGGAACAAAAAAAAAAAACCAACAAAAAATTTACAGAAAATAGAAAATCAACTGATGCGATAGTAAAAAACGAGAATTCTTAATTCAGTGCGTTCAATCGCCTTTACACTTTGCTAAAACTTAGCGCACAGCTAAGTGAATGTGGCTGTATGTACATATGTATGTCCGTGTGGGTTTATGTAGGTTTACTCGTACTAAAAGTAAATGGAGCGAGTCCTTGCACGCAATAAAAATCGAATCATGTTAACGAAGTAGTGAAATGGACCAAGACAAATGGACAAAAGCGTTGGGCTAGCAATAGGTGTATATACAAACAGACATACATAAATACATGCATGTGTATGTTTATATTTGTAGAAGCAGTAAGTTCGATCGAGATTCGAGAAAACCTTTGAAGCGAGTGAAAATAAATAATAGCGAGTAAATGAGTGAACCCAACTGATTTCATGCGGTTTGTGACATTTTGTGTTTGTAGCGGAAGGATGATGTACACATAAATGCATACATAATTATAGATTTGTATGTATGTACATATACAGTGCCAGTTAAAAATAGATGAATGGTGTTTCGCTTTCAATATTTAAAATGTTTTTCATTCTAGATTTTTTTGGATATTTTCGTTTCTAAAAATATGGTTCATGCTTTAAATCGCACTTTAAAACTTCACACAGAATTTAGAAGAAATCCAGAATTTTGATCTAAATTTCGAGCTTTTTAACCAGAATTTTTATAAATTTTTTTGGTCTGCACTAACTGGCTTATAAAATTTAAGCAAAGTAAGTGCCAGTTTTGCGCGGTTAAAAAATTGCTTTTTTATAAATTATAAAATTGATTTTTTATAATTTTTTTTGCTGACGGCTTTTGGGCNTTCGCTTGGTTTGTCAAACCGCTTGTGTGGTGTATTTCGCTCTTAACCAATTGCGCTATCAGCATTTTATCAGCTTTAAATTATAGTCAAATAAAATGGTTGTCTAAGCGCCAACTATTACTCGACCATCACCAACGTTTAGCGCTTTGACTTTTCAATCAATTATTTTATATTTTTTAGTTTATTTTCATCTTCTCTTCATTTGCTGTTTGTTCCGCTTGTCCTTTTTTTTTTTTTGAGGAGTTGTTGTGAAGCATACTCGACACTTTTACTAGTTACTTATGCACTTCTTCACTCAGCTGCCCGCGTAGTTAATTACTTGGTGTTAATTAAAATCTCTTGTTGGTTTATTTAAAATGCCAGTCACTTGAGTCGCTTGAGTCGCTTAAGTCGCAATTACTGCATGCCAACATAAATTAAATGATTTCCTCGCNTTTTTTTCATATAAATAGCGAAATTTAGGAAAAGTGGCGTTGACTTTTTTTTTATTTTTTTCGCAAACGGACTTCCGCATATTCTTCCACAAGAAATTCATATTTATATGAAAAAAAAGTGCAAAACGCCGTAAACAAAAAAAAATAAAAATTAAATCAAGGCTTTCATTTATTTTACTAAAATATTTAAGTCTGTTAACTGCATAACCTAAAAATTTATAAAAATTCTGGTTAAAAAGCTCGAAATTTAGATAAAAATTTGTCGAATTTTTCTAAATTCTGCATAAAATTTGAAAGTATGATTTATATGGTTTTTGTTAACCCAAATTGTCCCAGATCAATTTTATTTTAAGTTTTTGGGTTTCTTCTTTTACAGGGTAAAAGTAGCTTTAAAGTAATGAAAGCAATAAAATGCTAAAGCTTTGGGAGTAGTATAGTTCATCCGATATCGGCCGTTGTCAATTTGAATGGGTAAGTGGTGTAGTCAGTGTGGAGACCCCCGAGGCTAGGTAGCATCGAGCTGTCAATTAAAGGCCATACAAATCATTTGGGAGTAGTCTTGGATAGTAAGCTGCTGTGGAAGCGCAATGATGAGGAATGAGTGAAAAAGGCCAGTAGCGCACTGTATGCATGTAGAAGCATACTGGGAGACACTTGGGATTTCTGATACATTGGTGCTTAACAGCAACAGTCAGACCAAAACTACTTTATGGCGCTTTTGTGTGGTGGAATGCCGCAATAAAGTAATCATTCCTCGGGCCAATGAAGATGCCTCTCCCCTGCCAATGTCCTGCACTGTCGGAAACACGATTAAAATGCTTGAAAGCCTACCAATTCGAGAAGCTAGAGGACATTTCAAAAGTAGAGCTGCAATTTCTGCAGTTTTTGCTTTACACCCTCTCGTACCTGATGTATTTTGCGTTGCCATATGTTAATTTAATAATTAAAGCTTTCCAAGTTTTACTTTTAAGTACTAAAATGTTCTTTCTTCCTCATGACAGAATAAGTTTTTTATTTTTTTTTTTTTTTTGAGATATTCGAATTTTTGGGTGAATAAATATACTTTTCTGGAACGTTTACGACAAATATGAAAAATCTAACCAATTTTAGATTTACCCATCATGAATCTACATATTCTTACACTCAGCTAGTTGTATCTAAGCCACACTTGCACAACTTTAGTAATTTTTTTAGCACATACATATATTGTTAGTACCTACTTAATTCCAAAGCACCCATGCAACAATTAAAGAGCGAAATACACCACACAAGCGGTTTGACAAACCAAGCGAAATTTCCCTTTGCTTCAAGCCATTTGTGCTGTGTATGGGGGTGTTTGAAGGTTTGACGGCGGTTTGTCAAACCTTCAAACACCCCCATACACAGCACAAATGGCTTGAAGCAAAGGGNTTTTTTTTTTTTTTGATTTTTACGAAGTCATTTTGCTTTGGTTATATCGTTTTGATGGTTCATATCTATGAGTGCATACATACATACATAAGTAGATACATGCATATGTATCTACATTTTATAGAAAGTTTCTCTGCCGCCACTTTTAAGAATAAAATGGCTTAAAGCGATTGTGTAACGCCGGCTGATGTCTTGTTACGATGAAAAATTCATGTGGCAGCGACTAACATACGGGTCAATCCATGTCAAATCGACCAATGGTTACAATCGACCATTTTCGATTTGAATGATGCTTGGTCAGAAATTCCCAAAGGAAAAAAAATAAGCTTCCAAAGTTCAAAATTTCACAATTTAAAGGATTTTGCATGTTCATTTTTTGGATATCTCAAAAACTATTATAGTTACAAAAATTGTTAAAACAAATTCAAAAAATAAAAAGTTGACAGAATTTGAAAATTTTAAAATTTAATGAGCCGCACTGCATTCTGAAATCTATTCAACATAGGCTAATAAATAATGAAAAAAAAACCGTAGGAGTTCTAAAAAAGCTTGTTTTGGCTAGTGTTTGTATCAGTGATGGGCACACTTACATACTTTTGTATTTAAAGTACACCCAAATAAAAAAAACACTTAAGTATGTATTTAGGAGCTGTTGGATATTAAATAAAAGAAAAAACTTGGGTATTTCGCAGCTGCTAGATACCAAAGTACAAAAAATTAAAGTACATATTTAGCAGGCGCTGAATGCTATGGTGCAATGTACCCAGGTACTTTGGAGATGCAAAATACTTTCACTAAAGTACCAATGTACGTTGGTTAAATACTCTCTAACTAAATACTTTATGATTTAGAAAAAAATAAACACCTTACCTTACACTCACCTCAACTTACCTTACCACAATGCACTTCACCTCACCTCAAGTCAAATAATTACACAGAAACTCACCACACCTAAATTCACCATACTTTAATGCACTACAACTGAACTAATCTTACCCGTCTCACTACACCTCACCGAAACTCACCACATCTCCGTTTGGGAGATTTTTTCGCATTTCTCGGGACTATTTCTGGATTTTCGAAACTATTTCGTAATTTTCAGATCTATTTCGCAATTTTCGTTGTAATAATCGATTTTTATATCCATTAATTTATAGATTTTTCAATACAATTTTTCGCAACACTTTTAAAACAGCGGTAAATTTGTATATATATATATATATATTCTTATCTTTTGTGATTAAAAGAAAACAAAATTTTGCAAACATTATAACATTTTCCTAAGTAGCGCTAAGAATTTAGAAGTTTCTGTTGAATGCTCATATCTGAATATAGAAAAACCGTAACTCACATTATTGTTTTTTTTCAAAATTAATTACGGACTGAAAGCTTTTGGTTAAATCTATATATGGCAACCGCTTATGTTTGTGATTTTAGTGTTGGTCAGATCGCAGTGTTTGGTTTCTTTACAAAAATTTATTAAAAGCTGTTATTTACAAAATGTATGAATTGATTTCGGGGGAGCCACTTATTTTTTGACGATTTCTTCCTGCATCGATTATTTTTATTTCGATCTCAAATCTCTACGTTGTAAATTGTAAATGGGTCGTTCTTAAAAAACATGACCAATTGGTGTCCCCAGACTTTACTATTTTATATTTTGTTTCTTCAAAAAGAAAATAGAAAAATATCTGCATTTTTATAAATTATTATCGATTCTACGTAACTATATTATAAAAAAAAAATAATTAATTATCTGAAAATAACTTAAAAAATATTTTCAATGTCAAAGGTTTAGCAAAAACCTGTGTCCCGAGCCAATTTATAAAAATTTAATAGTTATTTTCAGTTGAAATAAAATTGAAAAAAAATAATATTTACAATTTTTGTTATTCAGTTTGTGTATATTAATACCATATATAGAAAAGAATGATGAAAAATAATTTTTTTGTATAATTTTTATGAAGAAAATTTGTGTCCCCAGGTTTTGGTCCCCTCTGTTACGTCCACTCATTTTATTGAAAAATGTTTGTTAAACGTTATGACGCGTATATTTCTCTTATGCTTCTCCATCATAACTTAGCTAAAATCAACAAAATGTGTTTTGAACTGTTCAGTCTTGTTTAGTGCGTTGTTGAGTAAGGAACCCAATTGTATGCCGGGTACGTACCCTTATTCAGTGTCAACTCTGTTACTGTTGAAAAACGGTGAGTAAAGTGATTTTTTATTTATTTTATAATTTTTTTATAAATATTTTATGTACATTAATTAAGTGGACAAATAAATTCTCCAAAATTCGAATAAAAAGCTAAAATATGGTATTTTTGAGTTAATTTGTCCCCTCTGTTACCGGTCCACTCTGTGACTTATTAACTCCAAAAACTCCAAAAATTAAAAAAAATACTGCTGGTTATGGATTCCTATTGTTGATACCATCCGTAACCACATGAGGCCAATTATAAACATATTTGGCCAACTTAATTTTTAAAAATTACAAAATTCAGAATGGTCATGTTTTTTAAGAACGACCCAAATAATTAATTCAAATCTTATGAAAAGGTTGGACGCTGGCGAGTGAAGTTCTTAACAATTCGGGCTAATTATATATATTTGGTGAGAGTCACTGCACTTGGCGAAATTCTTCATATGAAGCAGAAGTAATGCAGCGTCTTCCTTTAGGAAACTTGGATTCGAAATTATCACTGGCTAGGATGAAAAAGCCTAAAGTGTATATGGCCGGCTTTAGTATCGATATAAAGATACAATGAATAAAATAAATTTCCTACCCAAAAAATTATATTAAGCTAAATAAGCTGATCATAATGGAGACCTAACTCAGATAAGACATGTCCTTACATAGGTGCGGCTTAAGCCACTTTTTTTTTTCGAAGTGAAACTTCTTTAGCGGCGGTTGGTCAGTTGGGAGTAAATTGGCAAATTCAACGGAAATTGCACACGGAAATGGTGCAACAGAAATGGTTGAGACTGAAGTCGATATTTTCATTGGTTTTGTTATCGATATTTTATCGGTTTTTTTATCGATTTTGTTATTGAAATTTTTATCGATTTTGCTATAGATATTTTTAGAACTTATCGATATAATAATGGATTTTTTTATCGACATTTTTATAGATTTTGTTATCGATTTTGTAATCGATATTTTTAACGATTTTAATATCGATATTTTTTATCGATTTCGTTTTTGGTTTTATTATCGATATTGTTGTCGATTTTGTTATCGATATTTTTATACAATTTTTAATTGATATTTTTATCGATTTTGTTATCAAATTGATTTTGTTATCGATTTCTTATCGATTTTGTTATCGATAGTTTATCGATTTTGTTATCGATATTTTATAGATTTTCTAATCGATATTTTCGTCGATTTTCTAATCTATTTTGCTATCGGTTTTTTATCGATATTTTGTTGGATGTTACTATCGATAGGTATAAGGATAATAATGAAGATATAGGAAAACAAAGTAACATAAATGTAATTAGAACAAAGAGGCGTAGAGGTAGGGATCTAGATAGAAAAAAGACAAAATAAAATGTAACCTTAAGCAAAAGCAGATGTATGTATGTATGTATATTGCTTATGAGACAAAATAGATATGTAACGTCTGTTTCACTTCTCTAGTGTGGCCAAGGCGTACTTACATTTTTCTCTGCAAAGTTCAACTGATTTCTTTATCATCCTCGGTGCATTATTCATAATAATCTCCATTTTCTCTTCCCTACTTGATTTTACCTTTCCGCGTGTACCGTGTGCCATGAACCGATCACGTTGTTCATATCAACGTAAGGTTAAACACTCAATAATCTCTATAAACATGCCAATTCATAGCATAATTCGCATTCGCTTAATGGCAACATTTCCACCAAATGCATCTACAGCAAATTTTCAACCAACTTCTAACTGGCTGGCTGTGACTGCGCACAATTCCGTAGGATCTGTAGCGGAGAAGCGTGAATATGCAGATAAATATATACATAGCTGCAATACATACACTTATCAGCCGCATATCTATGCTATGTGGTATGCCATTTTGGATAACCCACGTTTACCGCTGACATCTCATTATACCTCCCATAAAGGTTAGAGCGGCACTTTATGCTGGATAAGGTATCTGACGCATTGCAAACGATGATGGCACAGCGGCTTAAGTATGTATTATCCGAACATGTGATATGTGAATGTAACAGCAGCTGCAGCAGCCGCCATGGATAACAATAAGCAGCATAGACGTGTATGCATATAAAGCAATCGGTTGGGTGAGCAGCATGCATAGCAAGTACCGTAGTAGGTGGACGTCAGCCATGACAGTGCTGTCGTTTACGCATTGCTGATTGCAAAATGTCACTAGCTGGCTTTGTAGTGGCGGCTGCTGTTGTTGGTTGTTAGTCCAATGCGTGCTAGCTGGCAAACGGCTGGCATTTTAGACTCCTCTTTCCCAGTCTCAACGTAGAACGCAATAAGCAGTAAGCAGCTATATTAATTTTTCTTTGCTGCTGTTGGCGCAATACAACAAACAATTCATGCCACTTGCAGCGTGCGCCCCATAGAATTATACTAAGGTATTTTTTTAAGCGTCAACGATGGCAATGATGACGATGCTTGCAGTAGGTTACTCATACGCAGTGGCGGCTGCGTACCTAGCGTTCGTGAGGTCTTTGCCATTTAAACTGTCGACGAGTTATATGTGTATGTATGTATGTATGTATGTTGAGGTGTGCGCATATTGTCTGCAGCTTATTATGGGAAGTATGTATATAGTATATGTACTATATATGTATGTATGTATCTGTGTATGCCCTCGGGCATGTCTACTCCCTATCTCTCTCATATACATATTTTCATTGTTATTGTTGTTGGTTATTTTATTGCCGCCAGAAGTGTTGCAACCACTATGCATAGCCAAGTTGTTGTTATGCATGATGTTTGTTGGCACGTTTTTGCTCCTTCACTCGCAACTCAACTCAATTCAAGCGCTTCAAACGTGCATCGCAACTTCGATGATAACTTTGCGACTGTGAAGCTAGCAAACTTATCTAATATATAAACACCCGCATCAGAAATGCGCAACGCCGGCTGTGTGTGTATGTGTGTGTGTGTGTACTCTTTCACTCTACGTGATTTGCCTATTTCATCAGCTGCAATCGCGCTTTGCCACCTTCGTGCGAGTGTGCAGCATGTTTCAGCCAAGACCAATTTTTGCGGCTGTCTGTCTAGTAGTTTGTCTCGTTGCCATTTCAGTGTAACATATGCACGTATGTACATATATTCAGCCTAGGTTACCAATTTCATTTCCGCAGACAACATTTCCAATTGCTGTCTGGCAACTGGTGCAGCTGCAAGTTGTCTACTTTTCCAAATGTATGTATATGTCAAGTCGCGCTATTGCCGCTCAGCATTTGACAAATTGTTGTTGATGTAGGTATGTTTATGTTTAGAATTTGAACTTTAAGCGAACTTATGTTCAGGTATGTCAAAACATTTTGCAAAGCATTTTCGCGATTTTTATTCTTAAGAAACAAAGGCTTTAGGTATTGTCTTCATCCTGAGGGTTGCCACCTTTTTCAAAAGTTAAAATCAATCAAATGGAGGGGTTCCAAAACGATTTGTTTTGAAAATATTTTTAAGGGGGTTGCCACCTGTTAACATTTTAAAATCGATTAAATTATAAGCTAAATAAAATATCACAATAGTGTGGACGTCAAAATAAATCACCTCAATAATAATTTTTACCAAAAATTTTCTTTCGAATGGTTGCCACCTCTTCAAAAGTTTTAAATCGATTTAATTAGCCAGTTGAACGAAATATTTTAATATGGGTATCAAACCAGACAGAGTCTAAGGAAGCCGTGTCTATTTCGAAATTATTTTTGACAAGGGGTTGCCTCCAACTTAGAAATTGAAAATCAATGTTATTGACAAGCTAAATAAAATCCTGCAAATCTTGAGGATTTTAAATTTAAAAAACTTTTAGTGCAGAAATAATTTTAAGGAGATTGTCACCTATTTAAAAAAAAAAGTATTTCAAATTTATTAATAAGTTAAATGAAGTATTACAATATAGGTGGCAAACGAATGAGGAATATTTTGGAAAGGTCTGCCACCTGTTTAAAAGCCAAATGCCATTTTTCCATAAGGTAAGAAAACTTTGGTTCTAAAATATTTTTAAAGAAGATTGCCAGCTGTTTTAAAGAAAATTAAAACTAAATCAATAATTTCAATGAAGCATTATAAAATGATGTCAGTCCAAAGCAAAAATGTGTAAGAAGGCTTCATTTTGCAAATATTTTCAAAAAGAGCTGCCAGTCATTTAAAAGTTTACTTAAATTTAAACTGTTACTTTAATTATATATTATAATATAGATGGCAAAAGAAAAAGACTGAATAAATCTTTATCTCGAATATCATTTAATTAAATTAAATCAATAAGTAAAGTGGAGCATAACAAAATTATGTCAAAACGGGCTGCCACCTATTTAAATTTTTATTAAATTTAATAATGTGTATGTTAAATGAAGCAGGCCGAAAAAATCTATAGTTCGAAATTTTTGTTAGAGGATTGCCACCTGTTTTAACGTTAAATTCATTTAATTGAAATATTAAAATATGGATGTCAAACGAAAAATGTTTTGGAAAGCTCCATTATGCAATAATACGTTTGATATACATATTTTAATATTTCACTATAGTTGATTAATGTTAATTATAATTTTAAATAGGTGGCAGCCCATTTTAAAAATATTTTCCATATGAAGACCTTTTAAACATTCTCTTTCTCACACGTCTTTCGACTAACCTTAATAATACTATATTTAACTAATAGAAAAATGGGTTTTGTCTCTTAACCAGGTGGCAGCCCTTTGCAAAATATGTTCAAAGTAAATCTTTCTTAAACCGAATTCGTTTGCCAAACACATTTTAATACTTCATTTAACTTATTAAAATGTAGTTAAATTTTTTAATAGGTTGCTATCCTCTTAAAAATATTTCCGTCTAAATCCTGTTTAGCATCCACAAGGTAAAATTTTGTTTACCTTATAACTTTAATTGGAATTTAACTTTTTAAGTAGGTGGCAGCCCTCTTCAAGAAACGTCCTTTTTATTAATCCAGGTCGTAGGATGAGTAAACTCACACACTCACTCGCAAACCTTCACATTTATAATATTAGTATGATTTCGTGTAACTTGTCAATAAATATTAATTTTAAATTCCTAAGCAGGTGGCAACCTTCTTTTAAAAAATATTTTTGGAGTAGATACAGATTTCAAAGAACTCCTCTCTTTTGCTACCCATGTTAAAATATTTCGTTTATCTAATAAATAAAATATATCATTTTAGTTCAATTGATTTTTAATTTTTAACCAGATGGCAGCCCCTTTAAAAATATTTTTGATACTCATATTAAAATATTTCGTTTAACCTGCTAATTAAACTGATTTTAACTTTTTGAACAGGTGGCAACGTTCCGAAAGAATGTTTTTTGTAAAAAATCATTCTTGAGCCGATTTCTTTTAACACCCACGTTGTTGTGATCTCATAAATGATTTACGGCTATTGTCAAAACGTATCAAGACAAATTCTATGAGTGAAAGAAAAATTTTTCCCTTTTTACAACGCTTTTATCAACTTGCAATGTTGTGGCTCCAGGAACTTTCAATGTTGTGGATCCAGAAACTTTCAATGTTGTGTGTCCGACACCATAAAACCTTTGCTTTGCAAAGTTCCTATAAAAAAGTCTAGTGCATAGGGCGACATCTGTAGTGAATAGGGCGAGGTAGATGACATCTAGATGTCGCCCTATGTACTACGTTCGCTACAGCGGAAATAGACGACACGCCATTTCTTTAAA